>NC_081137.1:230000-385000 GCF_958295425.1 Solea solea
TTTCCTCCTCGAGGACGGCAGCACTTCCCTTCACGCTGTCGTAGAAAGATTTAATGGAAGGCTTAATCTGTTCAACAATCTCCACGGTGGAGGAGAGCAAGTCCGGATGCTGCTGGAGAAGGCAGGACATCTGCGGTCAGCTGCACCCGGTATCACTTGTGTGTTCTGCGCAAGTGTTCCTGGTTCCATTCATACTAAAACGTTTTTTGTCGCGGTCTAATGTTTCACGCTCATGAACGAGATCATGTAACTGAATCTCTTCAAGCCCCTCCCACACGAGAGGGTAACTGGTCAGATTTCAGTCCTGATCTTCCGACGATTATACGGGAGTTCAGATTAGGAGGCTAAATGATCGTGTGCTGTGAGGGATCAAAGTATTAAACGAGGGAAACACATGTTTTAACGGTAACTTGAACAACTTCTCAGCCATGACTTCATCCACAGTTTCTCAGCATAAAACATCGCGCTCAGTGGCGCCGCCGACAGTCCACCTCCATATGTTACATTGAGATACTGTGAGATCCCGATTCCCGGAATCTCCACCCTGAAGTAGTTGGATTAAACACGGCTATGTGGTCCCGGTCGTGACTGGATCTTCTTGTCTGTGATTCCTCTGGATTTAAAAGTTGAAAATCAGTCACAAAGCTCGTTTTCAAATCTTTTCAGATCTTTAAAGGTTCAGTGGACGGAGAGTCTGCTGTCGTAAAGTTTTTCATGCCTTTGATGAAACCTTCTCTCCGGTCTGTTTGTCAGAGGTTCTGCAGAAGCCTGAGGAGCGGAGGATCGTTCCCATCGGTCGACCCGCTGTCGGGAAGAGTTTGGCAGGAAACAATATCTTGGGCTGCAGACGATTCGAACACGACTGTGACTTTGATGTAGTGAGCACAGAAACGATCTTGGGGTCAGCAGAGGTGGACGGTCGTCACATCACGGTGGTGGACACGCCAGGACTCACGGAGGACGCTCTGAATCCTGAAGAGCTGTACACTGTGGTGAAGAAGATGGCGACCGAGGCCAATCCTGGACCTCACGCCTTTGTCATAGTGGTCAGAATCGGTAAAGTCTCTGAAGCAGATGTCCAGCTGTTCCAGAAGCTGCCGCCGCTGCTGTCTGACCACGATGCTCTAAAGTACACCATGGTGCCTTTTACTCATGGGGACGAGCTGAGGAGGCAGTCCATCGAGGACAAAGTCCAGGCCAGCTCATGCCTGTATGAGCTGTTGTCCCGCTGCAGGTGGAGGTACCACATGTTTGACAACACTCAGACCAGAGACAAGCAGCAGGTCACAAAACTCCTCAACCAAATCGATGACATGGTTTTGGACAACGGAGGAGAACACTACTCTTCTGACTCATTCAGGACGAGGGAGGAGAGGAGCTGGTCACAGTGGTTCTCAGTCCTCCTGACCCTGATGAAGTGGGTGAGGGAAAGAGCAGTAATGAAGGTGATATGTGAGGGGGCAGCAAAGATCTACCCTGGGATGGGGCGTACAGAGTTAGCGGTGGAGGCGGCGGGACAGTCCACGATTATCAGGAGGACAAATTGTAGGTCGAACATGAAGTGAAACTTTACAGAAATGATGTGACAGTGTTGAAATGTCTCCTTCATGTCCCGCACTTGTCTCACTGGAAGTATTAGCGACGATTAGAGTAACAGTTAGCCTCAAACACTTCTTCAGGTCACGTGACTTCACCACAAATCAGTTGCAAAGGGCTGCAACTCCCGATCGTCTTCATACGTGATTAATCTGCTGATTGTTTTCTCGGTTAAAACTTGTTCGTGAAATGTCAGTAAATATCGTCTAGTGTTTGTCAAACCTGGAAATGATGATGTTCTCCAACGTCAAAGAAGAAAACAGAAAATATTCACATTGAAGAAGCTGCACAATCACACAAACTGCTTTAGTTATTAGAAAATGAACACACACTCACTCACTCACTCACTCACTCACTGGATGAATCGTTGCAGCTCTTAATTCAACAGTAGATTATTTCTCTCTATGCAGACGACACGTTGCTGTTTTTCTATATTCACAAAATATCGAAACAAATTATTAATCGATCAAACTAGTTAACGATTAATTTAGTAATCAATCAATAATGAATAATCACTGCGGCCTGACAGTTGTGTGTGTGAGGTTTTGTTGTTATTAAAAGGAAATAAGCTGATGTCGACATTGTGGTCTCTGACTGTGCTGTGACTCACTTCCTGTTCCTCCCTGCATCAGCTGACCACACATTCTATCACTGATCTCCTGCTGTGAGGCATCATTTGAATTCTCTGAGTTCCTTGAGTAGCAGCCACATGGACTTTGGCTTGTCCCCAGAGGGTTGCTGGTTCAAACCCTGGGACAGGTCAAGGCCTGGTTTGTCCCTGTCTCATTGGACCCTCTGCCATACAAACTGCATGAATAAGAGTTGTGTTATTGAAACATTTTAACATCAGGGGGCTGACACAAATGTGTCCCAGTTTATCTGCATTCTTGTCTTCTGAGTGAAACACAACCTTTCAAACTGCAACTTCAGCTCAACACGTTGTAAACATGGTTGTCGTCCTCTGGTTTGGACATCGTGTGCAGAAGGAAACGAGTTCTTACTCAGTTTCACATGAATAAACTGGAACAGTGTGTGGTCACAGGGGGCGGTGGGATTTTATTCTTCACTCGCGACAACACGCTTCACTGTTTCACAGAGGGTGAGCGTCGCCGCCGAGGACACTGCCGCTCGCACAGATACGACAGGTTCCACACCTGAGGTCAGGATACATGCGCTTACATTTGTAACATGTGTCGTGTGTACGTGTACTATAGAGACTCAGGGCCTGTTTTAGTCATGTATCATGTATTAAGGTACAGTGTGTATAATTGTATTGTTCACCTCACTCTTGGCTGTGTGTGTTGAAGCTGTGTAGCCTTCAGTTAGTATTAAAATTATGTTGCCTTCAGTTAGCATGAAAACTATGTAGCCTTCAGTTAGCATCAAAACTATGTATCCTTCAGTTAGCATCAAAACTATGTAGCCTTCCGTTAGCATTAAAACTATGTAGCCTTCAGTTAGCATTAAAACTATGTAGCCTTCAGTTAGCATCAAAACTATGTATCCTTCAATTAGCATCAAAACTCCACTGTGCGCTCCGTAACCCTGCTTCTGATATAGAGGTCAATGGTCAAATGTACTGTATATAAACTGTGATTGACAGTTGAGTAGGCGGCGCCAGCAGAGCCGTGCAGCCATGTTGGTTCTGATCCAGTTACTCATGACGATGATGATGAAGAGTAAGGGTCAGTATAAACACAACATAAAATGAACACTATGACGAGTGAACCTGCTCAGCAGCCTCTGTGTGACCTTTGACCCCAGCTGCCCCACAGACGGTCACCGTGGAGGCTCGGAGCGGCGACGCTGTCCTGCTGCCCTCGGAGGGGCAGAGTTGGACGAGGGAGAACGTGGGCGACATCAGGTGGACTCACCGCCACCTGGTGTTGTCACTGAAGAACAACAGGACCACGTGTGAGCAGCACAGACGCTGCGAGCTGCTGAGCAACGGCTCGCTGAGGTTCAGTCACGTTCACGCTGAAGACGCAGGAAACTACAGCCTGCAGGTGTTTGATCCACATGGGACCAGACTGGTGCAGATCCACTTTCTGTTGAGGGTGGAGGAGGTCAAGTCCAAAAACCCTGGTGAGGGTCAAACCAATGTGTTGCTGCCCATCAGCTGCCTCTCCCTGCTCCTTCTGTTCTTCATCATCATCATCATCTTCATCGTGAGGAAGAGGACAAGGAGGACAACTGCAGGTGGTCTGTCAGGTGTGTCACAGGTGTGTCAGAGACAATAATCTGATAATAATCTCTCGTTCTGTCTCAGAGCCAAAGGAGGAAGATGTTTATATGCCGATGTTTGGTAACCACAGCAACAAGAGGAAACAACTGGTGAAAGAGGAAGAGTCTTTGTATGGTAAGTGCACGCGCACACACACACACAGATGCTAACACATGCTAACACATGCTACTCTCTCCAGTTCCCTGTTATCCCTTGGTTTCCATGGAAACACCTCAGACGAAGGCTGAAGACGTTTATGTGTGAAAATCGACCACAGCTCACCTGGACAAACACAAGGCATTTATTTTGGTGGCACTTCCTGTAACCGTGGAAGCCTGACACATGACCTGTCTTGAATTCATCAATCAAATGTTTATTATTCTAAATGATGATGTCACGTCGATATGAGAAGGAAAAATGACTTTTATATTATTGATGTTCACACTGTAGGGGGCGCTGTCCGTGACACACAAACGTCCCCTTAACTTTAAACAAGAACAAGATCAAAGTAAAAGAAAAACCCAAAGCTAAAATAAAAGAGATCAAAACAAAGAAAGAAAGATTTTCTTTTTTTATCACTCTGTTTTTCTTCTGGTTCATCAGAACACGGTGATCTGCTCCTCCTCCTCCTCCTCCTCCTCTTCTCCTCTCGCCTCGTCCTCTGGTGTCTGCACAGAAGGAAGTCAATCAATCAATAATCAACAAATCAATAATCAATAAATAATCAATCAATCAATATTTAATAAATAATCAATCAATCAATAACCAATCAATAATCAATCATGTGTGTAAGGTGAACGACTGCCTCTGAATAATCAGCAGATTTGAAGAGAATTTCAAATCATCACGACAGCACTTCTAATAATCCTGTGTGTGGGCGGAGCCTGGAGCTCATCAATTAAAGAAGTACATTATTCTGCAGGATAACGAGTTCATCACGTTCACACGTCACATTCATGTGTTCATGTGTTCATGTTCCTCGACAGATGCCGTCAACTTCTGTCAAACTACCCAGTGTGACCTCACTTCCTGTGTCTGCCCTTTCAAATTAAAGCCATGCTCAGTTGTGTTTACCAGGAACAGCAGTGTGTGGTGGATGATGAACTCTTTGGTGAGTCGCAGCAGATCCTGGTTCAGTGTGTGAAACAGAGTCGGGACTAGAACCAGAGCCAGATTCTGAGCCGACATCTTGTTCACTTGAGAGAACACTTGGATCCTGGGAACAAGAAATTATGTCACCTGATGATGTCATCACATAAACACGAACCACTGAAAAGTCTGTGTGTGTGTGTGTGTGTGTGTGTGTGTGTGTGTTACATGTAGAAGTGAGCAAACAGGGCACTCAGTGTCGCTCTGTTGTCGTCAGGCAGTTTCCGTAGTAACCGTTGGTATGCTTTAAACCTGGGGCGTTCATCTGAAATCACTGAGAAAGTATTGTTACACAAAGAACTACAGTACTGTGTAGTACTGTAGTTCTGGTACTGACCTGCAGCCTGCAGCCATGGCTGAACGTCAGGGATCAGACCCGGCTGCTGGCGGACATACTGTTTCAGGGCGGAGCCAGCATCTAACACGCCTTGTTCATCACTCTCCAGGAGGGCGGAGCTTGGTGAAGTTATCAATGCCTCCACCAATCGGTTGACTTTGGCAGCTAATCCACAGCGTCGGTATACGCCCTCCACCTTCAAACCTGAGGGAGGAAGCACAAGTCCCCAGCATGAACGCTGGGCCCCCACAAGAACCTTGGCCCCTTTAGGACCCAGATATCCCACAGGAACCTTGGCCCCTTCAGGACCCAGATACCCCACAAGTACTGTGGCCCCTTTAGGACCCAGATACCCCACAGGAACTGGGGCCCCTTTAGGTCCCAGATACCCCTCAAGAACCTTGGCCCCTTTAGGACCCAGATACCCCACAGGAACCTGGGCCCCTTTAGGACCCAGATACCCCACAGGAACCTGGGCTGTAACGGGAATCAAGGCCCTCCAAAAAAACCTTGATCCCCACATGAACCTGAGTCCTCACAAGAACCTAAGTTGTTTCAGGAACCTTGGCCCCCCCAACAAGAACCCGGGCCCCTACAGCAACCTACATTTACATTAAAGCCTTTAGCAGACACTTTTATCCAACCTGGACCCACATAGGAACCTTGGTCCCCAGCAGGAACTCTGGAACCCCATAGGAGCCTGGTGTCCCCACAGGAACCTGAGGACCACAGACCTTGCATTATTCCTCCTGCCGGATGCAGGGACACTGCAGCACCCCAGATCCCTGCAGGGCCCCAGTCCCGGAAGGACCCTAAGCCACAGGGGGTCCTCAGAGTCTCACAGATAGTGGTTCACAACACAGTCTACAGTTTTCAGGAGGCAGTTCTGACCGTGTGCTGTGATGTGGGAGATGCAGCGTTGGATTGCGGGTGGAACTGAACCTCTGGATGCCACGGCCAGCACCGGGTACAGAGACTGACCAGTTCCACGATGTGGATCTGAGCTCTGTTTATTCAGCGCTCTCTGCAGGTGCTTGAACCAGGTCTGACAGCTGTGCTGCTCCTCGAAACGCAAAGACACGCTCCTGACAAGACAAAGCAGACTCACAACCTGGAGGGACCTCAGCCAATCACAGGCCTTCTTCTGTATGTGTATGTGTGTGTCACCTGTCCCTGGTTTCCATGGTGATGATGTTTTTTGATGAGTCCATTTCTGAAGAACACAGGAAATGAAAAACAGACAAACACATTTGTGCAGTTCAGACGCATTTTTTGTCAGAATGACATGATGCTACAGCAGTCAGCAGTTACCATGGCAACTGAGCGCCCTCAGTTCCATCCTCACGATCTGCTCTGAGCCTCTGTGGATGGGGTAAACACTGACGCCGTCCTCCCACAGCAACAACCAGGCGTCAGACTGACTAGAGGCTCCGCCCACCTCCACCACACACACTTTACTGACAGCTGAGGCCCCGCACACTTCTGCATAAGACACGCCCCCTGGAAGAATCACCTAGAAAAAAGAATGGGCACTGACTGGTCAAGAACTGAGGACATGTCCTCAGTTACTGGTCGAGGACTGAGGACATGTGCTGACTTCCTGGTCCAGGACTGAGGACATGTCCTGACTTCCTGCCCCCACAGAGACAGGTTTACCTTCAGGATGTGGACCAGGTGAGTCATCAGAGTATCGCTGTCGTCAGCAGCACAGATCAGGTGATCGCCCAAGGTCACAACCTCGAACTGATGAGGCGGTCTGAGTTCACAGGAACAGGAAGTGATGAAACAGAATCACAAGGATCAGTGTGTCATGTGTATAAATACTGACCCAGTGTCTGTGGTGAAGACAGACAGCGCCTCCCGCAGGTCAAGGACGTCACATGCAGCAGAATCATTCTCTACAGAGAACAGGAAGCGATCATCCTCCAGTTTCCCATGAAGCTCCTCCTCCTCCTCACCTGACACACACACATAAAATAAATAAATCACAAGAAAGAAAATGATTCAAATAAATCAAAGCTGTTCTTACCTGAGGGGGTGGAGCCACGTCTCCTATTGGCTGACTGTGGCTGGTGACGCGGGACTTCTGAGGAATCAACACAAAACACATGTGTGTGTGTGTTACCTGTTTGTGTGTGTTTGTGTGTGTGCGTGTGCGTGTGTGTGTGTTACCTGTTTGTGTGTGTGTGTGTGTGTTACCTGTTTGGGTTTGTGTGTTACCTGTTTGGGTGTGTGTGTGTGTGTGAGAGTTACCTGTTTGTGTGTGTGTGTTTTACCTGTTTGTGTGTGTTTGTGTGTGTGCGTGTGCGTGGGTGTGTGTGTTACCTGTTTGGGTTTGTGTGTTACCTGTTTGGGTGTGTGTGTGTGTGTGAGAGTTACCTGTTTGTGTGTGTGTGTTTTACCTGTTTGTGTGTGTTTGTGTGTGTGCGTGTGCGTGGGTGTGTGTGTTACCTGTTTGGGTTTGTGTGTTACCTGTTTGGGTGTGTGTGTGTGTGTGAGAGTTACCTGTTTGTGTGTGTGTGTTTTACCTGTTTGTGTGTGTGCTTGTGTTACCTGTTTGTGTGTGTGTGTTTTACCTGTTTGTGTGTGTGCGTGTTACCTGCTTGTGTGTGTGTTACCTGTTTGGGTTTGTGTGTTACCTGTTTGTGTGTGTGTGTGTGTGTGTTACCTGTTTGGGTTTGTGTGTTACCTGTTTGGGTGTGTGTGTGTGTGTGAGAGTTACCTGTTTGTGTGTGTGTGTTTTACCTGTTTGTGTGTGTGCTTGTGTTACCTGTTTGTGTGTGTGTGTTTTACCTGTTTGTGTGTGTGCGTGTTACCTGCTTGTGTGGGTGTGTTACCTGTTTGTGTGTGTGTGTGTGTTACCTGTGTACTCGTTGAGACGCAGCAGCTCACTCTGCAGAGCTTGCCCCGCCCTCTCAGCCAGGATGATGGGGGAGGGAATCTGAAGGTCTGACTGACGCACCTGTGGACAGGTAACAGTCTGACTGTTACACCTGTCATCACTAAATAATCATGTCACCATGACAACGTGTCAACCAATCAGATCTGACCTTTGCTCCTGAGCAAATCAGAGACATCGTCTCCTCTACGTCATCACTGGAGACGACTTCTCTGAGTCTCTGAAACACACAGCGACATCGTCACAGCGACATCATCACTGACTGTACAGGTGTAATTGATGTAATGAACTTGTCAAACCTGGTCCATCAGGGACTGAGTGGATGTCAGGGAGTGAACTCGTCTGTAGCGCCCCCTGCTGTATTTATCCTGGATGAACTTTGACCTTTCCTCATCAGACGACTCAGGCAGCAGCTGCTCTGCTGCTGGCACCGCTGCAGCCCACACCTGATTGGCCAGTCGGTTACCGTAGATAACAAACAGCTGCAAGAGGACGAACAGGTAAAAGCCCCATCTCTATCAGCCCCTTCCCCCCACGTACCATTGGTTCAGACCCCTCTCACCTGTATCAGTGGTTCAGTCCACACTTTGTTGTCCATCTTCAGACTTCGTACCTTGGACACGTTACTGCCCAGACTGCGATGCTGACCTGTTAGCACACTCTGTTAGCATCACTACCTTTTCTAATACAAACAAACACACACAGGTAACACACACACACACACACACACGCAGGTAACACAGACACACACACACACACACACACTCATTACGACTCATAGCGTTGATATAAGTGAAATGGAACAGGACCGAGGACGGTTCCATTTCACTCCATCATTTAAATGACGATGAAAAAGAACAGGTGAGGTAGGTGTGGCTAATTACACAAAGCTCCTACCTGCACAGGCCTGACAGATGACCAGCAGCAGGTTAACCGACGCCCACTCAGGATTGGCTGAGCCACAGTCGCCACAAACCTTATTACAAGGGTTTTCCAAAATTCGCATCGCCACCTGGCTGCAGGACAGAGCACTGCGGATGGAGGCAGACAGACTGTCCAACCACACAGACAGGTCCTTCGAAGAGTCCACAGACAGGCTGATAGTTGTGGTGACAGACAGACAGACAGTTGTGGTGTCAGACAGACAGACAGTTGTGGTGTCAGACACGCAGGTGTGGTGACAGACAGACAGGTGTGGTGTCAGACAGACAGACAGTTAAGGTGACTGACAGACAGACAGACAGTTGTGGTGTCAGACACACAGGTGTTGTGACAGACAGACAGACAGGTTTGGTGTCAACAGACAGTTGTTGTGTCAGACAGACAGTTGTGGTGTCAGACAGACAGACAGTTGTGGTGTCAGACAGACAGTTGTGGTGACAGACACAGGTGTGGTGACAGACAGACAGGTGTGGTGTCAGACAGACGGACAGGTGTTGTGACAGACAGACAGACAGACAGGTTTGGTGTCAACAGATAGACAGTTGTGGTGACAGACAGACAGTTGTTGTGTCAGACAGACAGTTGTGGTGACAGACAGACAGACAGACAGCCAGCTGTGGTGTCAGACAGACAAACAGCTGTGGTGTCAGACAGACAGTTGTGGTGACAGACAGACAGACAGTTGTGGTGTCAGACAGACCGACAGTTGTGTTGTCAGACAGACAGGTGTTGTGACAGACAGACGGACAGTTGTGGTGTCAGACAGACGGACAGGTGTTGTGACAGACAGACAGACAGACAGGTTTGGTGTCAACAGATAGACAGTTGTGGTGACAGACAGACAGTTGTTGTGTCAGACAGACAGTTGTGGTGACAGACAGACAGACAGACAGCCAGCTGTGGTGTCAGACAGACAAACAGCTGTGGTGTCAGACAGACAAACAGCTGTGGTGTCAGACAGACAGTTGTGGTGACAGACAGACAGACAGTTGTGGTGTCAGACAGACCGACAGTTGTGTTGTCAGACAGACAGGTGTTGTGACAGACAGACGGACAGTTGTGGTGTCAGGCAGACAGGTGTTTACCTGAAGCTCTTGTACGGCGTGATGAGGTTAAACGAGTGTTTTCCCGCCGCTTTCACCGCCGCCACGTTCAGAGGAACAGAGAAGGAGGCCACGCCCAGCTGGAAGCCATCTTTGTTGGGGTAAATCCAGAGGTTGTGACCCCAGACGGCGGCGTACACTCGACTTCGTGACTCTTTGATGGTGATTGGTCCATGCAGCTCAGGGGGGGCGGGGCTTGGCTGTCCACGTGATGCCAGCAGAGATGTGACCCAACCTTCCTGAATCTCTGACAGACGGAAAATAAAATCTGAGATCTGATGTTTGAACTCCAGTAAAAACTCAGTAAAATCAGTAAAAACTCAGTAGAAACAGTAAAATCTCAGTAATAACTCAGTAAAATCAGTAAAAACTCAGTAGAAACAGTAAAACTCAGTAATAACTCAGTAAAATCAGTAAAAACTCAGTAGAAACAGTAAAAACTCAGTAATAACTCAGTTAAATCAGTAAAAACTCAGTAGAAACAGTAAAAACTCAGTAATAACTCAGTAAAATCAGTAAAAACTCAGTAGAAACAGTAAAAACTCAGTAATAACTCAGTAAAATCAGTAAAAACTCAGTAGAAACAGTAAAAACTCAGTAATAACTCAGTAAAATCAGTAAAAACTCAGTAGAAACAGTAAAATCTCAGTAATAACTCAGTTAAATCAGTAAAAACTCAGTAAAATCAGTAGAAACAGTAAAAACTCAGTAAAATCAGTAAAAACTCAGTAAAAATAGCAAAAACTCAGTTAAATCAGTAAAAACTCAGAAAAAACTGTAGAATACCGTCACTATGAGCCATGAAGTCATAATGTTTCTTCCTGAAATAAACAGAGAATCTTCTTTTATCTTGTTTCTTCACGTTGGTGATGGAGGAAACGTGAAAGAGCAGCTCACTGAACTGGTCCTGGTGAACAAAACAAACACACCCGTCACACAGAGCAACAACTGCTCCTGGTGAACAAAACAAACACACACCTAACTGCTGCTGAGTGTCCTGAGACTTTGGCCGTTTCTCAATATCCATACTTGTGCGTACTTGTGTGTACTTGTGTGTACTTGTGCGTACTCCCGTACTTGTGAAAACGTCATCAGCCTCAGTCCAAGTGCTGTTCCAATTCTCAAGTAAGTGAACAGCGAGGACGATTCTCAAACCCGGAAGTGTTCTCGCTCCGCCCATTTTTACCAAGTATGCATCGGAGGTGACTTAAGCGTACTTGCGATGGCCATGTATCCCAGAATACATTTCGGCGGAGCATAGCAGCAGATAATAGGCATATAAATCTGAAATAAATATTTTTCTGTGTCCCGGAACAAAGTTTTAACATCATTTGAGGCGAGAAATGAGTCATTTAGAATTCAAACATGTGGTTTGTGTATGAAGATACGACGTATTTATAGTTTGGCAGCGACGTTTGTCGGAGGTGATAAGCTCCGCCTCTGCGGACGCTCGGCGCTCACTGAGCCCGGCACAGAGCAGCGTTACCTCGGCCTGTCCTGATGAAATGATCCGCTGGCTCAGACGTCGCTGTCATTAGATGCTCGGTGTGATCCATAGATTTGTTGTTGACGTGTTATTTTGTTTTTAATGGAAACGTTTTGACCTGACAGTTTGAAGGTTTGTATATTATTAATGTTTAATTTATTTTAACTTTGAATGTTAGATTTATATTAAAGTCGAGATTTATATTTGAATATAATATGTAAATATTAGATATGTAGAGTAGTATATATTTGTACACATGTATATATATATATATATATATATATATATATACTACTCTACAATGCTGTAATATATCTATTTTCCACATTGTATTTTTTGTATTGTATATTTTAATAGAAATAAATTAATAAATGAAGTTAACTATTTAAAATGTAAAAATAATAACAACATATATATGCATCTATTAAAAGTATTTCATATGTTCATTTATCAACACTGTAGGTGGCGCTAATGAGGCTGCAGCGCTTGGCGCCAGCCACCATTCAAACAGCAGAACAATACATACATACTTACATACTTGAGTATTGAGAAACAACCACATACTTGTGTACTCCCGTACTGGGCAAGTATATACTCCCAGCGTACTTCTCAAGTATATACTTCCCAAGTAAGCAAGTACATACTTGCTCAAGTAAGCAAGTACATACTTGCTTACTTGAGTATTGAGAAACGGCCATTGACTCACTGTGCGTTTCTTCCACAGCGACATCTGCTGGCCATCGAATGTCGCCCACAGAACATTATGTCTGTTCATGAGAGAGAGAGAGAGGGGGTCAGCTGTTTTGATGACCCATCATGCATTTGTCTGATGATGTCACTGGCATTGATACCTGAACCCCTTCCAGACGTCAAGCCAGCTGGACCGGGCCACCGCGTTCTGAGGGGTGGAGCTACCACTGCCCACCTTCTTCCTGGACACTCGAATGGTGGCCGCTCTGCAGGGTGAATGTAAATAAAGTCTCAATCAATAAAGTTTAAATAAAGTTTGAATCCTTTTTTCTTTTTCTTTTTTAAAGTGCACCTTGGGATCTTCTGTTGTACACGTTTTCCAGCTCTTCCTGATTGGCCAGGAGGACAAGGAGGGGGCGGGGCTGGCCTGGTGGGGATGATGCCCCCTGCAGGATAGAGTGGGACACTGCAGCAGCAGCAGTGTTAGCAACAGTGTTCGCAGCAGCAGAGACACCACAACGTACGACACGTTTACACTTACGTCACTGCTGGCTCCCCTTCTATTGGTCCGTCACTTGCAGGGGGGGCGGGGCTAACTTCTGTATCCTCCTCCTCATTGGACGAGTCTGTGTCTGCTTCCTCCGCATCCCAACAAGCTAACACTGTCACGTACGGTGTTTCTCTGCCTGTAAAAAAACAGGAAGAGTCTGTGTTTCTGTAGTTTACCTGTCTGTAGTTAAGTTAGTTTTCAGTTTACCTGCCTGTAGTGTACCTGTCTGTAGTTGAGTTAGTTTTACAGTTTACCTGTCTGTAGTTTAGTTAGTTTTACAGTTTACTTGTCTGTAGTTTAGTTAGTTTTACAGTTTACCTGTCTGTAGTTAAGTTAGTTTTACAGTTTACCTGTCTGTAGTTTAGTTAGTTTTACAGTTTACTTGTCTGTAGTGTACCTGTCTGTAGTTAAGTTAGTTTTACAGTTTACATGTATGTAGTTTAGTTAGTTTTACAGTTTACCTGCCTGTAGTGTACCTGTCTGTAGTTAAGTTAGTTTTACAGTTTACTTGTCTTTAGTTTACCTGTCTGTAGTTAAGTTAGTTTTACAGTTTACCTGCCTGTAGTTTAGTTAGTTTTACAGTTTACCTGTCTGTAGTTAAGTTATTTTTACAGTTTACTTGTCTGTAGTGTACCTGTCTGTAGTTAAGTTAGTTTTACAGTTTACCTGTCTGTAGTTAAGTTAGTTTTACAGTTTACCTGTCTGTAGTTTAGTTATTTTTACAGTTTACTTGTCTGTAGTGTACCTGTCTGTAGTTAAGTTAGTTTTACAGTTTACATGTATGTAGTTTAGTTAGTTTTACAGTTTACATGTCTGTAGTTTAGTTAGTTTTACAGTTTACCTGTCTGTAGTTTTGTTAGTTTTACAGTTTACCTGTCTGTAGTTTACCTGTCTATAGTTTAGTTTGACAGTTTACCTGTCTGTAGTTTAGTTAGTTTTACAGTTCACCTGTCTGTAGTTTAGTTGGTTTTACAGTTCACCTGTCTGTAGTTTACCTGTCTGTAGTTTAGTTAGTTTTACAGTTAATTTGTCTGTAGTTTAGTTAGTTTTACAGTTTAGCTGTCTGTAGTTTAGTTAGTTTTACAGTTTAGCTGTCTGTAGTTGAGTTAGTTTTACAGTTTAGCTGTCTGTAGTGTACCTGTCTGTAGTTTAGTTAGTTTTACAGTTTAACTCTCTGTAGTTAACCTGTCTGTAGTTTAGTTAGTTTTACAGTTTACTTGTCTGTAGTGAACCTGTCTGTAGTTTAGTTATTTTTACAGTTTACATGTTTTCGAGTTTAGTTTGTTTTACAGTTTAACTGTCTGTAGTTTAGTTAGTTTTACAGTTAATTTGTCTGTAGTTTAGTTAGTTTTACAGTTAATTTGTCTGTAGTTTACCTGTCTGTAGTTTAGTTAGTTTAACAGTTTAGCTGTCTGTAGTTTAGTTAGTTTTACAGTTTACCTAACTGTAGTGTACCTGTCTGTAGTTTAGTTAGTTTTACAGTTTACCTGCCTGTAGTGTACCTGTCTGTAGTTTAGTTAGTTTTACAGTTTACCTGTCTGTAGTTCACCTGTCTATAGTTTAGTTAGTTTTACAGTTTACCTGTCTGTAGTTTAGGTAGTTTTACAGTTTACATGTCTGTAGTTTTGTTAGTTTTACAGTTAACTTGTCTGTAGTTTACCTGTCTGTAGTTTAGTTCGTTTTACAGTTTACCTGTCTGTAGATTAGCTAGTTTTACAGTTTACTTGTCTGTAGTTTAGTTAGTTTTATAGTTAACCTGTCTGTAGTTTAGTTAGTTTTACAGTTTACATGTCTGTAGTTTAGTTAGTTTTACAGTTTACCTGTCTATAGTTTAGTTAGTTGTATTTAGTTTTACAGTTTACATGTCTGTAGTTTAGTTTTACAGTTTACATGTCTGTAGTTTAGTTAGTTTTACAGTTTACGTGTCTGTAGTTTAGTTAGTTTTACAGTTTACCTGTCTATAGTTTAGTTAGTTTTACAGTTTACCTGTCTGTAGTTGAGTTAGTTTTACAGTTTACATGTCTGTAGTTTTGTTAGTTTTACAGTTAACTTGTCTGTAGTTTACCTGTCTGTAGTTTTGTTCGTTTTACAGTTTACCTGTCTGTAGATAAGCTAGTTTTACAGTTTACTTGTCTGTAGTTTAGTTAGTTTTATAATTAACATGTCTGTAGTTTAGCTAGTTTTACAGTTTGCTTGTCTGTAGTTTAGTTAGTTTTATTGTTTTATTTAGTTTTACAGTTTACATGTCTGTAGTTTAGTTTTACAGTTTACATGTCTGTAGTTTAGTTAGTTTTACAGTTTACGCGTCTGTAGTTTAGTTTTACACTTTACATGTCTGTAGTTTAGTTAGTTTCATAGTTAACCTGTCTGTCGGTGTGTGTGTGTGTCTGTACCTTCATCCATAGCTCCCTCTGCTGGTGGTAATGTGACTCCTGCAGCTGGGTCTAATGATGACATCACCAACTGTGAGAGCGCTCCGACATCTACACAGAAACACAGTCAACATTCTCAGCCAATCAGGAGCGAGCACATGTCACCCACAGGGCCAATCAGTGCTGTGTTGTTACTTTTACAATTTACCTGTCCTTGGCGGTGATGGTGGGTGGGGCTTGTCAGCAGAGGGGGGTGGAGCAGAAGGGTTACCCACACTGCTAATGAACCCGGCTAAACTGGGCATGTTAGCTAATGAGCTAAAAATGCTGTCTAAGTTAGCAGCACCTGTGTTAGCAGCAGGTGTGGATGTGGAGGAGGGGGCAGGGCTTACTGTGGCAGCAGGCTTAGCCATGGCATTAGCACTGCCTGCTAAGCTAGGTATGTGTGTGGCGATGCTGTTAGCCATGCTGTCGATGGAAGGAGGGGCTAAGGGGGCTGGAGGGGCGGAGCCACTAATGGTGCCAGCGATCCCAGCCAATGATGGGATTTTGGCGGCAATGATGTCAGTGACACCGGCAAGAGTTGGGAGGCCAATGCCATTGTCCAAACCCAAGGGAGGAGCAAGAGGCGGGGCATCGTTACCTGAGGAGGAGGAGACTAACAGTAAAGTTTCCAGATGATGTCATCAGTCAAACTGGTTTGAGTTTGTTTCTGCCACAAACCAGTTTGACTGTTCCAAAAGCAACAACAACAACACAGTCAGAGTTTACCTGTGCTCAGGTAAGCATCAGCACAAACAGCAGCCAGATTCTCGCTCACGTCTCTGAAACAGCAAACAGCAAGTACATGAGGACAAGTGCAGCGCCCTCTGCAGGAGCCTCAAACAAACAACAAAGCCACAACATTCTCATCATGTCAGATCTGCCCCCTGCTGGTGAAAATTCTGATAAAAATAAACAGTTACATTGTTGAACTTTAAAGGGTTAGTCCATACATTTACAGGTGCACTGACCGGTCACAGGAGGCGGAGCTGAGACTGTCCCTCTTGTAACGAGCTCGAGGTTTGGGGACAGGTGGAGATGGAGTAGGAGGAGACATCTGGACGACACTACGAAACATCGGTTTGTCCAAGCAATTCGTTAGTTTTAGTTTACGTGTCTGTAGTTTAGCTAGTGTTATAGTTTACCTGTCTGTAGTTTAGTTTGTTTTATAGTTTACCTGTCTTTAGTTTAGTTAATTAGTTTACCTGTCTGTAGTTTAGTTAGTTTTAGTTTACCTGTCTGTAGTTTCGTGAGTTGAATAGTTTAGTAGTTTAACGGTCTGTAGTTGATCTGTCTGTAGTTAAGTTAGCTTCGTAGTTTATCTTTCTGTCGTTTAGTTTAGTAGTTCACCTGTCTGTATTTTAGTTAGTTTAACTGTCTGTAGTTCAGTTTCGTAGTTTAGCAGTCTGTAGTTCAGTTTCGTAGTTTATCTGTCTGTAGTTTAGTTTACCAGTCTGTAGTTTAGTTTAGTAGTTGAACTGTCTGTAGTTCAGTTTAGTAGTTTACCAGTCTATAGTTTAGTAGTTGAACTGTCTGTAGTTTAGTTTAGTAGTTTACAAGTCGGCAGTTTAGTTTACCTGTCTGTAGTTTAGTTAGTTTTAGTTTACCTGTCTGTAGTTTAGTTAGTTTTAGTTTACCTGTCTGTAGTTTCGTGAGTTGAATAGTTTAGTAGTTTAACGGTCTGTAGTTGATCTGTCTGTAGTTAAGTTAGCTTCGTAGTTTATCTTTCTGTCGTTTAGTAGTTCACCTGTCTGTAGTTTAGTTAGTTTAACTGTCTGTAGTTCAGTTTAGTAGTTTACCAGTCTATAGTTTAGTAGTTGAACTGTCTGTAGTTTAGTTTAGTAGTTTACAAGTCGGCAGTTTAGTTTACCTGTCTGTAGTTTAGTAGTTTAACTATCTGTAGTTTACCAGTCTGTAGTTTAGTTTAGTTGTTAACCTCTCTGTAGTTGTGTTAGTTTAGTAGTTGAACTGTCTGTAGTTCAGTTTAGTAGTTTACCAGTCTGTAGTTTAGAAGTTGAACTGTCTGTAGTTTAGTTTAGTAGTTTACCAGTCGGCAGTTTAGTTTACCTGTCTGTAGTTTAGTTTAGTAGTTTAACTATCTGTAATTTACCAGTCTGTAGTTTAGTTTAGTTGTTAACCTCTCTGTAGTTGTGTTAGTTTAGTAGTTTACCAGTCTGTAGTTTAGTTAGTTTAGTAGTTTAACTGTCAGTGAACGTACCTGTGGCTGTGCTGTGTCGTCTTCTGTGTCGTTCCTGGTTCACGTGTTGTTCAAGATTTACTTACACTCATAAAAATGTCACTGTTAAATCTTCTGAGGGCCGGTGTGAGGATACACTGTAAAACTCAACCTGTGTGTGTGTGTTCAGGAACCTGATATATATGTGAATTTGTAAACCACTCACTCTCCCACACCAAAGTCCACAGATAAAATCAGTGATTGTAGCTGCTGCCTCGTGTGGTTACTTTGTGTCAATGAGGTCAAACTGAACAAAGGCTTTCAAACACTGAAGTGACAAAATAAGACACTGAAACGTGCTGTGATGTTAAAATCACTGATTTTCTCTGTGGACTTGGGTGTGGCAGAGTGAGTGGTAAGTCTGTCTCACAGTGAGATAAAGACATAGATTTCATGAACACAGTTTGGTTCCATGTCTCAAAAAGACACTCAAAAATCTCTTTGACTCCAGCTGTTTTAACATGAATGTTTTTACAGTGAACTCAGAGAAATGTTACTGGTTCAACCTGCTGCAGGAATGTAGGTGTGTGTGTGTGTGCGTGTGTTGAAACAGACAGAACTTTTTTTCACTGGCTGAGAGTTTGTTTCT
Organism: Solea solea; assembly: GCF_958295425.1. NCBI lineage: Eukaryota > Metazoa > Chordata > Actinopteri > Pleuronectiformes > Soleidae > Solea > Solea solea. The sequence continues at coordinate 248,216 of NC_081137.1, forward strand.
GCTCTTTTCGTTACTTTTTTATGTTTTCCACGACAGTGTCCACATGTCCACATGTCTCTGTGCTCCAAATATCCTGTAAATTCCTCACACACACACTGTCTGAAGTGAAACTGTCTTTGAGCTGCAGCTGTTTGTTTGGCGCCACCTGCTGACCACAGTGCTGAAAATTCAGAACCTGGAGGGGAGAGAGGGACAGTGATGTCAGAGGACAGTGTCTCATCACTGAAGACGAGCAGATGGACATAAACTCAGGTCCTGACCAGCAGCTTTGACTTAATGTCCTCACTGTGACTAAACGTCCTCACTTTGTCTAAACGTCCTCACTTTGACGAAACGTCCTCCAAATACTGGGTGCAGATTAGTTTGTGGTGTTTGTTTTTAGTTGTTATTCTTATAAATTACAACGACAAGGACATTTAGAGGACATTATTGCACAAGTTAAGAGAGAACACACACACACACACACACACACAATGCTGACAGTCAGAAAAGTGTCTTCCATCTGTTTCCTCAGTTCATGACTTCCTCTATGTTGTCCCGCACTCGTCCAACATTTGAAAAATACTCAGAAAAGTGGAGTCAACTCGTTTATAAAACACAGAGAAGAGGAAGTCGACGCCATACAAAATCCAGACGATAAAGACACTTGATACAGTTTTGTCCTCCCTTATGTCAGAGTGACAGAACGTGTCAGGTGATGTGGACAACAGAACACAGTCAGTCACATATAGATGTGTTAATAAATATATAAACATGACAGTATTAGTCATAGTTATTCTTGTTAAATACACATTGATCAGTCCTTGTCATAAATGTCAAACATTCATGGATTTATAAGTTTCAGTGAGCACATGTTTGTGTGTGTGAGTGTTTTAGTTCACTTTGTTTACAATAGACAAAATAAAATAAAAACCACAGAGAACACTTAAAAATGCACAACCCGGCACAAATGTTTAACGACACGGAGGAAAAAAGATAAAATATGTGAGAAACGAACACATGTTCGTCATATCATCACAAATAATCCAGATCCTTCGGGATTATCAGGAATAATCCACAGTGGACACAGGAAACTGACTCCAGGAGTTTTTTTTTATTGACAAACAAGCTTACATACAACATCTTCCTCACCAGTATATCATTATACAAAGATTATGAACCCAATTATTAATGATAAAATAAATACTTTGTCTTTTTCTTTATTTGTTTTACAAAAAGTAACAATTTTCTACCTCAAGATCAAATCTCTTTCTAGTGAAGTCGTTGGAAGGATAAATGTCATTTAGCATTTTGAAGTGGACTTCCTTATATTTTGGGGGAATGGGAAACTTCAAAAATGTTGTTATGATAGCTGAAATCTCAGATTTAAGTATTGTCTTATTGTTACACTTCTTGTCTCATAAATCCACACTATCTACTCTAATCTCATGTAATCTTGGTGTTTGTTTTTCTATCCAATCTTCCATAAACATAGATTTCCTTCTGTTCAAAATAACTCTGCTGTTCCACAGCGGAACATTTAGGGCTAAAATTATGTTTAAAAGCCAATTTCCACTTTAACTGACTCCAGGAGTCAGCAACAACAGCAGCGCTTGACACAAAATGGCGCCCGCGCGCGGGAAACGCGTCTCGTTTACAAGTGAATAAAACGTCCAGAACGACCTCAGAAACACACGTTAACGCGAACGTTGCCCGGAAAACAAACGTTTACGGTTCTTTAAACGCCCACTGACCTGAATTACGGAGCTCAAAGAGGAGAAAACGAGGACACGGCGAGTCCAGTTTGTGTCTGAGGCGAGGGAAGCGGAAGCCAGTGCTCTCTTTTACTCGCCCCCGGAACAAAACGAGTGAAAACAAACGTTCCCGCTCCCAAACGCTTAGAATTTAAACGTGGCGTAAAAACAAATTAATAATAATAATAATAATAATAATAATAATAATAACCCGTCTGATATTTAACCATAAAGTAATGTTGTCACGGTGTTTTATTTTATTTTATTCACACATTAATTCGAAACAAAGGGATTCCAAGATGGCTGCCACTCATCCAAACACTGCCCCTGTTACAATTTAAAGCCTTAAATCTTCACATTTTGTTCTTTTGGCTTTTAATTTCGAGAATATTTAATGTATTTTTTATTTATTTATTAATAAACTCGTTCAAATCATTATTTTTGATGCATTGTGACAAAAAAGTGGAAATTTAAAGATTAAAAACTCATGAATGTTTGATCTGTATGATGAGGACTGATGTTGGCTTGTAAAAATAAAAAAAGAAAAGTGTTAACATACTTTATTATGAAATATGATATACAAATAGAAATAATAATAATAATAATGCAAAGAACCCCTGCGTTACGACTTTTAAATTTCATTTCACTGATGTAATATTAATTCTAAAAATGAAGACACTACAAACCGTAGTGGCGGCATACGGAGTTAAACGTGTCTGCATCTTCAGCGCTCATCGCCCCCTGCTGGACGCCAGCAGTCTCACTGTCTTCACCGTGGCGATTCTGCGAGTTCACATGGTCACAGCAGCTCCAGTGGGCGTGGTAATGGGCGTGGTCACGTGGTTGTGGTTTGAGAGGAAGTTTTCAGTTTCAGTCAAAATTCACTCCGACTTCAACCAAACAACATCAGAGAGAGAGAGATGCTGGTCTATTCACTGCTGCTGTTGATCGCCCTCAGCTGTTGCTCTGCAGAAGGCAAGGACCCACACACACACACACACACACACACACACACACACACACTTGTTTAATGTTTGTTTACTCTCTGTTTACTCGTCGATCAGCTGCTTGTTACTTCAGCTACTTCAGTTACTTCAGTTACTGTGATTTTGTTATTAAACAGCTGATTCAGTGTCTTTGTGATGTCACCACATTGTTGTTGTTGTTGTTTTTCAAATCATCCGAGTATGGAGTGAATTTAGCCATGTTGCCGCGGTAACTGGTCTGTCCACCACGTCTTCTGCAAAGAAGAAGAAGAAGTAAGACGAGGAAGTGAGAGAAAAGAAGAGACCCCTGTGTGTGTGTGTGCAGGCTCTGGTAGTCAATGTGTTTCCTGATCCACACACACACTCATACACTTATAATCACACGCACACACACACTTAAACACTGACACAACACTGTGATGATGTCACTGTGATGATGACACTGGGATGATGTCACTGTGATGATGTCACTGTGATGATGACACTGTGATGATGACACTGTGACACACACACACACACACCTCATATTTCCCAGCATGCCTCGGGAAGTGTAGGCGTCAGCAGCAAGTGAACACGGTCCACAGCCGAGGACATCACTCTGACCTCTGACCTCTAAACACGACAACTGTAACTGCAGCCTGACTCTGATGTTTGAGGATCATGATTTGATGGAGCAAAAGACTGAGGCTCACACACACAGAGCAGGATTAAATAAATGGACTACTGTATACTAGGCAGACTGTATTTTTTGGGCCCCCCTCCATCGATGTTATTTATGAACTGAAATCTGAAACTTACCAAAGTTACTGATAAAAGTTAATTCACATTTTACATAGCGAAGTCTTTGGTTACAAGTTGGTTCTTTGTATGCCAAAATAAGTCATGTGTCGTATATACAACAGTCTATCGGACTATTTTTTGATTTTTATTACCGTATTTATACATTACTATAAGGCTCTTAAATGCTTAAATGCTGTTAAATTATCCTTATCTTATCCATTGCGAGTGTCATTGTTAAGGCAGTAGTACCAGTAAATCACCAATAGGTGTCAGCATTGCTATGTAAACAGAGCAAATAAGATAAACGCTGTAAGCTATTGCATTTTGCAGAAAATCTTAATTAAATGTGTTAAATATTAAATTGAATAGTTTAATAAGTCGTCAAATATACAAAGACCAATAAAATGTGCGGTAAGCGAAAGTGTGCTGTCGTGGTAAAGAGGTTTATTTTCATGGACAAGCATCACTCAGCAGCTCAGCTCCTGGTCTGGACTGTTTTCTCCACTGGTCTGGATGTTTCTCTGGATGGTGAACTGTGCAGTCTTGGTTTTGGCAGCCATTCAAAATTTAGTCTTAGTTTTAGTCTTTTGGACTAAAACGCTTATTAGTGTTTTAGTCATTTCTATATATGATAGCTTTAGTCTACAAAAACTCAAAAAAGTTTTATAGTCTTTTAACAAATCCATTTAGGTCAATAAGTATTGGAGATTACTGTTGGGCAGAAACCTTTAATCTCCATATTTCAACTTTTCAACAGTTTTGTTCATGAATTGATGCCGACTTCATCATACAACAGTGTCACACATAAGTCTGACATGCAATTTTGGCTTGGAAGGGCTCGGGGCGAAGGTGGTTTACAGTGAACCCCCGCCCGATCTCGCCGCGGACATTTGCACTCGCTGCGGCTTCTCCCGCCCGCCCGCCTGCCCCCGGCGCGACTGTCGATCGGAGCAGACTGTCCTCATTGCGCCCTGACAGCGTCGCGTCATCAGGACCAGGAGCGTAAATCGGCTTGTATTTTTAGGTTTTGATTGTCCCTCTGTCTGGGTAGTCATGTAGTCATTTACATTATGGGGACTTGATTTTTGTCCCCACAAGGAAGACAAGTCCCCATAATGTGAGTGTGTAAACAGGTTTAGGTCCCCACAACATTAGTATACATGGGCACACTCACACACACACACACACACACACACACACACAGTTTCACTTCTTGTTTCCCTGAGATTGTGAAAGTTGTGAAACTGTCACATGATTCTTCATCATCTGTCTCTCACCCTCTGTAATGTCTCAGACTTGACTCGTATATAAAGGACTGGGATTTTGAAAATCCCACTGTTTCATTGTGAAACCCTCTCCTCTTTAACGAGAGACTTTTATTTTGAAAATTAGTTTGCGCGCCACCTAATAACTGAAGTTTTGACTTCAGTCGTCTTCACTGCAGGTGATCACCATGACAACGCGCCTCACGCCATGACCATGGGTGCCGCCCAATCCCAAGATGACCACGATCAGCCAAACCCCGGCCCCAAGTTGCTGGAGCTGGTGGATGAGCAGAAGTCGAACGACCTGTGGGGAGCGCAAGTCCTGAAGCTCCTGACCCAACTAGTCCAGGTCCAGACAGAGGTCGCCAAAAACCAGGTGGAGGTGGTGCAGCTGCTCGGCAGCCTTCAAACTCAGGTGAGTCCAGGTTTTCTGAGGTTTAGTTAAATTAAGATTATCTAAAATTTAGTTTAGATTATCTGAGGTTTAGTTTAGTTAGGATTATCTAAAGTTTAGTTTAGATTGTCCAAGGTTCAATTTAGATTATGCCATGTTTAATTTAGTAAGGATTATTTAAGGTTTAGTTAAGATTATCTAAGATTAATTTAGTTAAGATTGTCTACGGTTTAGTTTAGTTAGGATTATCTGAGGTTTAGTTTTGTTCATCTGAGGCTTCGTTTATCCTAGATTATCTGAGGGTGAGTTTAGATTTAGCGTTTAGAGTTTTTAATTTGAATGATGACATCACTGTTGTTCTGATGACATCATCACTGCTGCTCTGATGACATCATCCCCATCGCTCTGATGACATCATCACTGTTGCTCTGATGTCATATGTCCTCAGGGTTCTCAGCAGATCCAGGACTTGCAGACTCTGGCTCGTCAGCAGAGTCTTCTGGTTGAAAACCACCAGGCTCTGCTGCTGCAGACGTCGCGCATCGCCACTCACCTGCACGACCTCGCCAAGAAACCTGCGGCGGCTTCTCCCGGCCAATGAGGTCGTCTCTGTCGGCTCCGGCCAATGAGAGCTCGTCATCAAGTGTCATCATTATATTTTTAAACTAACCGATAACATTCACTTGTGCTAGGTAACTAATGAGATTATCTGTTAACCAGCAAACCACTGATCGTCATCATTATTGACCAACCTGTCTGTGATCTCACTGATTTTAAATAAAGTTTGTGTCGAAGGAAAAAAAACTCAGTTGTACTGTTTTTGTTTTCCAGTGTAAACTGGCTGTTATTCCCTCTCTGTCCACTGGAGGCAGCAGAGGTTGTTGTTGTTCATGACTCGTGGTATGTTTGTTTCAGATCTTCTTCATCCTCCCATGATCCACCTCAACAATGTTTTCCTGCTAAACCAATCAGAGGCCGTTGTCACCGCCGGCTCCGCCTTCATCCTCCGTTGCCGTGGCGACAGTGCAGTCCGTTTGTCCAGCACAGCGTTTCGCCTGCAGTACCACGACAACCTCCCTGACCTGTTAGAGGTCACGAGGTCAGTGCCGAGACACACTGGGACGTACCGATGCAGTTACTCCGCCCACAACCTGCTTCACCTCAACACCTGGATCCACCTGTATGTTAAAGGTGAGTAATGCTGAGGCCACGCCCCCTGACAAGTCCTGGAACTTCGTTTTCTCATAACCCCTCCTCCCACAGACCCGGTCCACACCTCCAGGGTGTTTGAGACGCCTCGTGGCGTCCCACCTGTCAAAGAAGGCCAGGACTTCCTGTTCAAGTGTCAGCTGACTGACCCGTCTGTCACAAACCTCACCTTCCAATCAGACAGCAGGGGGCGGAGTCTGCCCCAGGGCATGAATGTGACGTTTGACCGCTGGAGTGGCGTCCTCATCCGAGACGTCCAGAGGACGTTTAACGGACGCTACGTCTGCTCAGGCCTGAAGGACGGAAGACCGGTCCAATCTGCACCTGTGGACCTGCTGGTGGTTCCCAGTAAGACTGTCCACCTGTCTGTCTCTCATTCTGTGTCCACCTGCCTGTCTGTGTCCACCTATCTGTCTCTCACCTGCCTGTCTGTCTTCAGGGCTCCGCCTCCCTCCCTCGCTGTCTGTCAGTCAGAAAGAGTTTGTTCGTCTTGAAGGTGAAAAGTTCGAGGTCACATGTCTGAGCAGTAACCCCTCCCACTTCTACAACATCACATGGACACACCCCCTCATACAGGTGAGAGGTGAGAGGTTCCACAGGTCAGAGGTCATCATTGTCTTGTTTTTCTCATGTGTTCCTCTGTTCCAGACGCTGAACATGAGCATCAGTCGTCGCTATATTAACCACCGCATGTACGTCAACAACACTGCGAGCGTCTCAGCTGTCAGTCACAAACACAGTGGAACGTTCACCTGTACGGCTGTCAATGAAGCTGGAGTCGCCATGGCAACCACACAGCTGAGAGTTCTGGGTAAAAAGAGGAAGAAAAACACAGAAGAGGATTCAGTAACTCAATAACCCAGTAACTCAATAACCTAGTAACACAGTAATTTAGTAACCTAGTAACCTAGTAACTCAGATACCCCGTAACTCAATACTTTAGTAGCTCAGTAACTCAATAACCTCAGAACATAGTAACTCAGTACTTGAGTAACTTAGCAACCTAGTAACTCAATACGCAAGTGATCCAGTAACTCAGTGACTTAGTAACTCAATAACTTGATAACTCACTAACTGAGTAGCTTGGCAACATTAACTTGAGCAGTAACTCTCTCTCTCTCTCTCTCTCCAGCTCGCCCCTACCTGATCATCTACATGCAGCCACTGCAGCATGCTAATGCTAACACCAGGACCATATTTGCAAATGCTAGCAGCATGCTAGAGGAGATAAACACCAACATTAGCATGATCACTAATGTCAGTCCCAATGGAACAGATGAGGACGTTGCTACCAATGCTAACATTAGCGGCAACATCAGGGTGGAGGTGAACGAAGGACGCGACGTTACACTAAAGTTCGTGATTGAGGCGTATCCTCCAATCAGGAGCCAGGCCTGGGTCACGCCCTCAGACAACGACAACGACACAATGTATGAGGAGAGCTACACCGCTAATGGCTACAGGTTAGCCTGCTAACAAATACAGGCTAGCATGCGGAATGTGACTAAATTCTACCTTAAAGTTTGTTAAGGTGGAATTGTTGGTTCTAACATTTGCTGTGGTTTAAAGATTTTAGATTTGTTCGTCTGGTATCATTTTTAAGGTGGTATTACTGGTTCTCTTGGTTGTTAAGGTAGTATTTGTGGTGCTAAGCACTATTAAGGTGGTATTAAGGTTTCTACTGGTTGTTAAGGTAGTATTTGTGGTGCTAAGCACTGTTTGGATGGTATTAGTGGTTCTCGTGGTTTTTAAGGTGGTATTGTGGATGTTCCAGGTCTGAGGCGAGCCTGCTGCTGCGGCGCGTCCGCCAGGGCGATGAAGGTCAATACTCGTTCAATTTCTCAAACTCATTCTTCAGCGGTTCACAGAACATTGACCTCCGAATCTACCGTGAGAAAAACTTTGACTTCATTTGTACTTTACTCGTTCCTTCCTGTGATCACATGATCACTTCCTGTTTCCGCTATTCCGTCAGGTTCCCCTCATGCTGTGGTGAGTCGGCAGAATAACACGCTGACCTGCAGCAGCTCTGGATACCCTCCTCCCACCGTGCTGTGGTTGGCCTGCCCCGGGGCACAGGACACGTATGTAACACGGCTCCCCCTGCAGGTGGCGCGGGTCATGGTCATCAGCAGCTGATGTGTTTGTGACATAATGATGATGTCTGCAGGTGTGGAGACGTCCCCGCCCATCGGCTGCTTCCAGCTGACGTGACCTCGCAGGAAGAGGATGTGACATCACAGATCCAACTGACGGCTGGCGATGATGTCACTGTGGAGTGTGTGGCCTATAATCAGCTGGGAGAGTCACGCCGCGCCGTCACTCGCCGTAAGTGTCAACGATGGGGGGCGTCATGTGACGTCGGAGTGCGATGATGATGACGGGCTGCTGTGTTTTCAGGTTCTGTGGCAGAGCTGGCGACGACCCCACGGCCGGCTCTGATTGGTGCTCTTAGCGCGGCCGCCGCCCTCCTTCTTCTGCTATTGGTCGTCTGTTACAAGTGGAAACAGGTTTGTTTGTAAAAACATTGTTAAAGAAAGAAAAGGTTTGATAACGAGGGGCAAACACAGCGGAAAACCTTAAAGGGGACATATTATGCAAAATCTACTTTTTAATCATTTTAATACTTATATTTGGCACTCTGGAGGCCCTACCACTCGCCAAAGTGTGGAAAAAGAATACTCAGTCCTTTTTTTGTGGTCCCCCTTAGTGTAAGTATAGGCGATAAAACACTTGATGTTGAATTCCCTGCGCTTATTACGGCAGCATGCGCATTTCACCACAAATGTTACAACCCACCAGTAAGTTTACTTGGAGAGCTCCACCTTAGCTCCACCTTGTCCCTATAAAATGCAAAACCGAGCATTCTGAAAGGGGTGGTTTTGGCAGGGTTATTGAACTGCTATGGTACTTCATCCTTATGGTATTTTGACCAAAGCATGTCACAGACATGTTCATTAGGACACCAGGGAACTATTTTAACTTGGAGAAATAGGGTATAATATGTCCCCTTTAAACCCTGGAACATGTATGTTAAAAAGCGTGGTCAGACTGTGAATGATTCTCTTTCAGAAACCAAAATACGAGATTCGCTGGAAGATCATCGAGAGCACAGACGGAAACAACTACACGTTTGTTGACCCCACGCAGCTGCCGTACAACCAGAAGTGGGAGTTTCCACGAGACAAGCTCCGCCTTGGTACAGAATTGTCTTTACGTGTGTGTGTGTGTGTGTGTGTGTGGTTCAGTCCTGGAGCAGTGACATTTGACCTCTCTTGGTGTCAGGTGCTGTTCTGGGTTCAGGGGCGTTTGGGAAGGTCGTCGAGGCGACGGCCTACGGACTGGGAACCGACAGCAACGTCACCAGAGTCGCCGTGAAGATGCTGAAACGTACGTCTGCACACGTTCACCTTCACCGTCACCACACGTGTCACGCGTTAATGATGTCATGTGTTCACGACAGCGAGTGCTCACGCCGAGGAACGTGAAGCTCTGATGTCGGAGCTGAAGATCCTCAGTCATCTCGGTTACCATGACAACATCGTCAACCTGTTGGGTGCCTGCACGCGCGGAGGTGATATGAACAGAGAAACGGCTGACAGGAAAAGACATCAGCTCCCTAACCTTTGACCTTTGACCCTGTCAGGCCCCATGCTGATGATCACAGAGTACTGTAGCCATGGCGACCTGCTCAACTTCCTGCGGGCTCATGCAGATGACTTCATTACATCCATTTTGAGTGTGAACGAAGTGGAGGAGGTGGTGTTCTACAAGAACATGGCCGCCACTCAAAACGCCAGACTCAGGAGGTCAGAACCTTTCTTCTTCATCTAAAGTACAAGTATGGTAGAAAAAAAACAGTGGTACCACTGGTATAAGTCATACTACTAGAAGTTCTTATGTTGAGGATACTTCTGATATATTTGGTTGCACTGGTGCCTCTAGAACTTCTCTTACCTCTGAAACAACTGGTTCCTCTGGTACCTCCGGATCCTCCAGTACCTCTGGTCCCCCTAGTACCTCTGGTTCATCTGGATCCTCCAGTACCTCTGGTTCCTCTAGTACCTCTGGTCCCCCTAGTACCTCTGGTTCCTCTGGATCCTCCAGTACCTCTGGATCCTCCAGTACCTCTTGTACCTCTTGTACCTCTTGTACCTCTTGTACCTCTTGTACCTCTGGTTCCTCTGGTACCTCTGGTTCCACTGGTTCCTCCAGTATTTCTGGTTCCTCTGATTCCACTGGTTCCTCCAGTATTTCTGGTCCCTCTTGTACCTCCAGTACCTTTGGTTCCTCTGGTACCTCTGGTTCCACTGGTTCCTCCAGTATTTCTGGTTCCTCTGGTTCCTCTGGTTCCTCTGGTACCTCTGGTTCCTCTGGTTCCTCCAGTATTTCTGGTCCCTCTTGTACCTCCAGTACCTCTGGTTCCTCTGGTACGACATGTACTCAATCAATCAACCAAATAAGAATATTTTTGGAACCCAGGTCTTCTTGCACCTGAAGCAGGAATCAAAACCTGAGACAAACAAGTAGCAAAAACAATATATCACAAAAGTTGGTCACATTAAAACACATGGAAATAGTCACATGACATTGAATGATTGACATCACATGACAATCACACTTTGTGTGTTGCAGTGACAGTGGGATCTCGTGCTGCTCAGAGTATCAGGAGATGCTGCCCATTCTGAGTCCAGGACAAATGCACCAGGGTAATAAAGCCGAACACTGTGTCTGTGTCTGTGAGGTCAGACCTGTCTCACCTCACATTCTGTCTGTTTCTCAGGTATGCAGACAGACAGTGTGTCTGTGGGTGACCTTATCAGGTTCTCCTTCCAGGTGGCTCAGGGTCTAGACTTCCTGTCCAACAGGAACGTGAGTGAAAACACACAATGAGGAGTGCTCACCTGTCTGTCAGTCTGTCCCTCACCTGCATGTCTGTCTCAGTGTATCCACAGAGACGTGGCAGCGAGGAATGTCCTGCTGACTGACCGCGGCGATGCCAAGATCTGTGACTTTGGTTTGGCTCGAGACATTCGCAACGACGACAGCTACATTGTGCAGGGAAATGTCCGTGAACGGCACTTCCAGTCATGCTTCCTGTTGTATTTGGACACTTCCTGTATTTGATCATACATTTTCTGTGTGTTTTATTGTGAAAGGCTCGTCTCCCGGTGAAGTGGATGGCACCAGAGAGCATCTTTCAGTGCGTGTACACGGTGCAGAGTGACGTGTGGTCATACGGCGTTCTCCTGTGGGAGATCTTCTCTCTGGGTAACTGACGCACAATCCCGTTCACTCACAGCTCTCATTCTGATCAGTATTGATTATTGATGATGATTATTGATGACGCTCAGGTAAGAGTCCATATCCAAACATCGCTGTGGATACCAACTTCTACAAGATGATCAAAGATGGCCACCACATGTCTGCACCAGACTTCGCTCCAGCTGAGATGTGAGGACTTCGTTTAACTGTCACTGCAGATAAAGGCTTTTATTTTGAAGGTGACTCACTCGTGGTCACATGTCATGCTCAGGTACCAGCTGATGACGCTGTGCTGGAGTCTGGAGCCCACCCACAGACCCACCTTCAAAACCATTGGTCAGCTCATCAACAGGCTCCTCCCCCCCACCAGCGACAAGGTGCCACATCACAGCTGCAAGGTGAGAACCAATCTGAGCGCAGGATTCCTCAGGTGACCTCAGCATGTGTTTGTCTCCTCAGGCGGCGTACAGGAACATCGACGAGTGCACAGAAGAGGAAGAGCTAAGCAGAGGAGGTAATGATGTCATCATCGCATCAGCTATTGACTTTACCTGACTCCACCCCCTGATCTGGTCCTCAGTACTCTGTGATGAAGAAGAGGAGCCAGTGGTGAGGAACATCTACCAACACTCATGACCCTCTCATCCAATCAAGACCAGGAGCAGGACCAAGACCAGATCCAGGACCAGGACCAGGACCAAGACCAAGACCACGACCACGACCACGATCTAGATATAGCCCAGGACCAAGACCAAGGTCCAGGTCCAGGATTAAGACATTGACGATGACCAGGAAAAAGTCGTTGTTGCTTCCGAAAACGAATGTTGCTATGTTCAAATAAAACTTGTCTGTGGGCGGAGCCAGGAAACCCAAACATCTGTGGGCGGAGCCAGGAAAGCTGCCCCGTGGTGCGTTCACTGTCCTGTTTTAGAAGCGGGACGTTCCCATGCAGCTGCAGGACGTGACGAGAACCACGAGGAACATTGGTTCACCTGTGACCTGATGATGAAACAGGAAATGACATCACAGGCCCAAGTATTACATTTGAGAATATTGATGTGTCATTGATTTGTTTTACTGTGTCAAAATAAAATCAGCTGATTCTCCTCACACCTGCTGTGTAGCATCATGTTTTTTTGTTTATGAAGAGAACCTGCAGTGAAAAGTGGAAAAGTTAGTTAACCAGGTAACCAGGTAACCAGTTAACCAGGTAACCGGTCACTGGGTTCCTGTGTTGACATTTGTCTTGTTGATTTGAAATCTTTTACTGCAGTTATATCTTAAACGTGACCTCATGCATGTCAAACACCTGACAGATGACAGATGAGTGCAGGGGGTGGAGTCAGACTAGAGGAGATTACCTGACAGGTTTATGGGATCTGGACTTTAGATTCTGATAAATAAGTGAGAGGTGTGTGTGTGTGATGTCAGTGAGATAAAGTCGTGAACGTGTTCTTAAAGACGTCATCGTCTCAAACTCACGCAGATTTCAGGTGTTTTGTGAAAGTGTTTAAATTTTGGGGATAATCTGGCCATTTTAATCTTAATCTGCATTAAACTTGAGTCTGCTCTTTCACTGTTATCACTTGTACTTTCACAGGGTTGTTTTGTTTTTGTCTTCAGTGTTTTCACATGTTTGTGAGGACGGCTCCACGGGGACAAATAGATTTGACTGTGATGACACCAACAGGAGGTAAACTCACCTCATCCCTGAGCTCCTTCCTCCTCCTGCAGAGACAGTGGAGCAGCGCTGACTGTGCTGTTATTGTTCACTGGGCAGTAACTGCTGTCACGTGCAGCGACACAGCAGAGGAGACTCGGCCGTCGGCTTCACTGTTCACCTACATTTAGTGAGAAAGAGGAGGAGACGTGGAAGTGAAGAGGATTCACAGCAGCAGCTGTGACAACCAGGAGCAGATTACACCAGTGTTCATCAAAGCAGGGGAAACACTTTTCATTTTCAGATTACAGGGCTAAAAAAAAACAGCAGAAAAAAAGCAAAACTTTAGGATTCACAAAACACTTTGAGATGAGCAAACTCAAGAAACAAAGGTACAAAGGTACAAATATTTAGGATTTGCAAAAAAAAATGTTACACATTTTGGGGATTTAGAAGCAAAAGAATTCACAAGAAATCTTCAGGATTTTTTCACAAAATCTTTCGTAAGTCAAACTTTTTTAGTTTTTAAAACAAACACGATCTGAATATTTATGACAAACATAACCTTTATTTTCTTTTCTGCTTGTTTTCAAATCACTGACCCTCACTGCGTCTCATCAGAGGAAGGAACTCTGCCGCCATCTAGTGGCATCAGTCTGTTATTAACAAGTGCAGCTGTGTCAGAAGAAACCGCGCTGATTTAAACAGGAAAACAAACAAGTAAATAAATCAATTAATAAATCAATCAATCAATCAACAAATAAATAAGAGAAAAGCAAACCTATGTTTCCGCCCGGTTTCGAACCGGGGACCTTTCGCGTGTGAGGCGAACGTGATAACCACTACACTACGGAAACTGATGATCACAAACGGTCACCGTTTACAGTTACATACATGACACACACGCGCATGAAGAATGTCTGTGTTTGTGAAACTACTGTAAAGAACAGTTCCACAGAATGTTCCAAGGCCTCGTTTTAACAACTGTGCTCTTCTAAAACAACAGGTTACAATATTACCACTTTATTCTCCAAGCCCGTGCTCACTGTAGCAGATACTCCACCTTGTGGCCAAAAGGAGAAAGTGCACCTCTCTTATGTATGGATAAGTATGGATATTGAGAAACGGCCATTATTCTAGAAGAGTGTGAATAGTTGTTTCTCAGTGTTTAAGGACAGTTTACGCAGCAGTGACGTTAATTAAACTAAACAAACACACAACACGTAAACTTAGCTGTGGAAACCTGACACGGCGCCGTGTCTGAGTGAGCTGGAGATCTGTGGTCCTGTCACATCCACAGAGGAGTCGCGCGACGCTAATCCTCACCAACTGTGGTCCACGAGGCCCGTGAACCGGAGGTCAGTGAGCGGAAGTCAGTCCCGCAGAAACACGAAACACGCCGCCCGCAACAAGCGACGAAAACGACAATAAGTGTGTGTGTAAGAAGAAAAGTAAACACATGTTTCCGCCCGGTCTCGAACCGGGGACCTTTCGCGTGTTAGGCGAACGTGATAACCACTACACTACGGAAACTGGTGACCATCAGCGCGCGTATAAGAACAAGAATGAGTCTGTTTGTGAAACTATAGTAAATGTTGCGGACGTGCCTCGTCATTAACAGGTTCGTATCAGGTTGAATGCACATCCGTTAACCACGGTATATTCTGCGTTGTGCTGCATGAAGAAAGACCCGGACCACGACCAGCTACTGGTTGCTCTTTAATGAAGGCAGGATGGTGGATTTGTGTGGACAAAGACATAACGCTCTTTAACATGCAGTCTCCTCCACACAGCACACGAGTCTCAAGCTCCTGTCAGCAGATAAACATAAACAAACATCTCATTTAAAGCCTGCAAAAAGTCTGTTTATAAGGTTTATATTAACTGCATGTTCACAACCAAAAACTAACAACTGTACATATATAAAACAAGGTTTGCAATAAATGTTCAACGATGACAAACAGACTAATACATTACCTCCTCTCAGCTCGTCAGACTCGAACTAAGAGAAGCACTTGAATGACGTCACGAGGCCTGCGACCTCTTAAAGAGACAGTACAGGTATTAACGCTCTGGTCTGAACAAAACACTCAGACATAAACACATTCTTAATATATATATATATATATATATAAAACCTACTCAACTCAACACATCCATTATTACAAGTCTGTACGTCTACTTGTCTTAAATCAGCACATATCGCCACATACGTATTTAATCCAAACTCCACTCTCGATCAAATCAATCAAAAAACTATATTTTGCCAATATATTAGAGACCCTGACACAATCTTACAAATCATGTTTCCAGGGGAGCTCATGTCTCATTATGGGGGGGCTGAAAACGGAGGAAAGTAAACTTATGTTTCCGCCCGGTTTCGAACCGGGGACCTTTCGCGTGTGAGGCGAACGTGATAACCACTACACTACGGAAACCGTATCCTACGAACTTGTAGCAATACAAACACACATTACACAGTTATATAACTGTGTATGTACATATAATAACTCATGATGCGATTTCTTCTTCTTCTGTTCTTTTTCATGTTAAATGAATATTTACAACGATATAAATATGGTCATAGTCGACTTAATAAAGTGTTATAAAGTCACTTTTAAAAAAAACAACAACTTTGTGATTACGATAAAAAAAAAACTGTGGGGATTTTTTGAAGCAAAACTTGTGTATTTGCATGAAAAAGATTTTTCTACATTAACAGAATATTAGGAAGTCACAAACAGATCTTTTTTATATCTGTACATATTTATAAGTTTATTCTGCTATAACACCACTGTTATTAAGTCTTTTTTTAAATGTAATACGTGTAAAATATGGAGGACAAAACCTGACCTATGTATAAATAAATACTGAAATAAATGTATAAATAAATACAAAAATAAAGAAATAAATACTGAAATAAATAGAGGAATACATAAATAAATGAATGAATAAATAAATGTATAAATAAATAAATACATAATATACATAATTATAAATAAAAGAATAAATGAAAGAATAAATAAATGTTTTACATTTATTTCTACATTTCTGTTCACTTACATTTATTTATTGATTTATTGATGTGTCCATATGTTAATGAGGTAGGAGGTCCTAACCTCAGTCAACAGCATGATTGGTCAAATCAGAGACCCAGACAAACATAACATTGCAAAGCAGCTCCAGTTAGCGTAATGTCCTCGACTGGGAGGTCACTGCAGACCTTCACAGTGTTGCCAACTCTGTTGTGCGACGAGCGACAAATCAAGTGAGTTTCTCTGGTGTTATTGGAGACTTTTGTGGTTTTTGGAGACTCTCACGTGAAAGCACGTATCACTCTGCAGTTACTGCCGGGATCTCCTCCCCCTCCCAAAGCACTCACAGGCGGTCAGTCTCACGGTCAGAGGGTCAGTCAGAGAGTCAGAGGTCAGCCTCTGCAGCAGTCCCAGCCTGCAGTCACTGCAGACCCTCACCACTCCACGTCCAGGCTGCCGTTCCACCCTGGCTTACAGAGCGGGGTGTAAATGTTTCTTAACTCAGTCTCTCCCAAAAGAAATCACTGCATTTAATACATATCAGAAATAACATATCCATGGTGCGAACTACGGGGGATCCAGGGGTGTCTCAGCCCCCCATAATGAGACATGAGCTCCCCTGGAAACATGATTTGTAAGACTGTGTCAGGGTCTCTAAAATATTGGCGAAATATTTTTTTTGATTGATTTAATGCGTGAGTGGAGTTTGGATTCGATATGTGGCGATATGTGCTGATTTAAGACAAGTAGACGTACAGACTTGTAATAATGGATGCGTTGAGTTGAGTAGGTTTTTTTGTAGTTGAGATGCAACCTAAACCGTGACGTGCCGTGCCGAGTAGATCCGGTGGAAAAACACCACATTGTCCCCAGAGGCACGTGTCTGATACGTGTCAGTACTGATATCTGTGTCGTGTCAAATAACAATTTTGCAAATTAGACGATGACGTCATTTAGCGACTTTTAGGACAGCCAATAGCGACTTTCCTTACTGAGGAGTTGGCAACAGTGCTGGGCGAGCTGGTAGCCAACAACATTCCTGTACACGACTCAGCGCCGCTAGTAAAGCAGAAGTCGTTGTGACGTGAAATATAAAGTTTTCTTTGTTTTTTTAACAGTTTCATGTAAGTTGTGATTTCCTGTGGAAAAACAACTCACTTGTGCTTTTTATGCTGTTTTAGACAAAAACAGAATTCTGTGTCCTCGTGACTTATTTTGACTAAATAAGCCTTTAAGATTTAAAAACGTTGCTGCCCCCTGCTGTTCATCGTGGAAAAAAACCAAAACACAAATGAACAAAAGTTTTAAAAACTGTTTAAGACACGAGAGGGCGCTATTGTGCACGGTGCACGGTTTTGCATGTTTTCAGGTCACAGATGGTTCCACTCGTGTGTCAGCGCTCAGTTCTTCTCAACCGGGTCAAACCAAGTCTCATGGGTTGGGGGGGAGTTTCCCTGCAGCTGCAGCCTCGTCTGTCAATCACTTCCTAAAATAGAAAACTGCAGTTGGACTTTATCTCTCACTGGACCTGCAGTCTGTCAGCAACACTCTCTCTCTCTCTCTGTTTATCTGGATCTCTCTCTCTCTCTCTCGCTGTCTCTCTCTCATTGAGCTGAGACTGAAACATGGACTCAGGCGTCTCTGGAACTAGAACCTGGTTCTGATCTGATCAATGAGAACAATGAAGATTTCCTGAAAGAAAACCTTTATGATATATGAACGACTCCTTTCAAAGGAACTACAACCGAAACATCCAAAGACCCGGACCTGGACCTGGACTTGGACTCTGCCCTCAAACACTGTGACAGTTGGTCATAGGTCAGTTTGTAACAGAAACTTTCTGTATTTGAGGAATTGCCTGAACTTTAAGCTTTAAGGGATTATTTCCCCTCAGCTGATGGTTTTTTTCTGCGTTTTTCTTTTTAATGAAAATTTTAATTTTCTTGATTTGATTTGAAATCGTTCTCCTCAGTCCCAAACACGAGGACTTACATATTTCTTTATCAGTCAGAGAATCAGCTGAATGTCTACACTGTAAAAATGATTCATGATGAAAAAGATTCTTTTTCATCATGATCATGAAATCGTGTTTTTCTCCGATGAATCGTTGAAATTATTAATGCGTTTTTCAATAGCCTGAAACCTGATGTTTGTCAAATCAACAACAAAAACAGCTCCACTTTCAGAAAGAATCCTGAAAAAATAAAGTTATTAAATACAATCAAAATTGTAGGTTAATTTGACTGATTAAAATGACATATCTCAATATTTATTAAAAAACATAAACAGATTTGTTTATTATAAGAGACAGGGATTTAAATCATTTCATGTAAATTCTGATTTCCTGTGGAATAACAGTGACAAACTGAGTGTAACTTTGAGTTCACCTGTGGTTTAAATGCTCTTTTTTGACAAAAATAGAATAGAATTGTGTCTCAATGTTTGTTTATTGTGACTTATTTTGATAAAATTCTGAGTTGCTTGTAGCGCCTGATAATCTGTCAAATAATCTGTGTGCTTGTGTTCTCATCTTTCAGATTTCCTGGATTACACTCAGACGGGATGAGCAGCAGGACAGTGGACAGAGGAAGAGGAAGCAGCATGGTCTTCCTCAGCGCTCACCGCTGCCCCGAGGTCGACCGGCCGCCTCGTCACCATGGTGACGCTTCACCTCGCCCTCAGCAGAAGATCCACCCGGTCACATGTGCAGGTGAAGCACAGGTGGATTATCTGAGTGTCTGTCACTCTGAGGAAGAGGAGGAGGAGGAAGAGGAGGAGGAGGAGGAGGGAAGTGAGAGCGACTGGTCGGAAGAAGATCTCACCCTCCATTTCTCTCCCTCTGTCATCCTCCAATCAGAGGACGAAGCGTCTGATCCAGAGAGGGGCTTCGGGTGTGTCGACGTTACCGTGGAAACACAGGTAAAATCGTTGTTTTGCACTCGAAATGAAAACAAAATCAAAATTGTATGTTAATTTGACTCAATATTGATCTATTGTGAGTTATTTCGTCACAAATTTGAAATATAAAGACAAAATCTGCAAATTTGATGAGTTTTGACAGAGACGAGGATTTCATCCTCTCATCTCCTGTGGAATCGTAATAATGAGTTGGGAGTCGTGGTTTTAATCCTCGTGGTTTTAATCCTGTTTGGACAAAAATGATAGAATTGTGTTTGTTTTGATTTATTTTAACAAAAATGTGTTTGTTTTTCAGTTCAAATCTGAAAGTTTCCTGCTTTTATTCTATAGTTTTACATAAAACATCTACTTCCTGTTTTATTTTGAAAAATGCAGAAATATTTTGATTCAAAATCTGAGACTGAAACTGACTTAATGTTCACCTGTGCAGGTGACGGGTCAGGAGGGGGCGGGGCTAAAGACGGTCCCAAAGAGACAGATTCAACTGAAGAAGAAGAAAAAAATGGAAAACGTCAACGGTCTGTCCCGCCCACCTGTGGAAGGGGGCGGAGCCCACAGTGAACTCTGTCCAACTGTCCGCGCCCGTCCTGACGCGTTGCTAAGACAACACAGTGTCCCCGCCTCCTTCCACACACAGCCCTCGGACAGCGGCGACGTGGACGGCTACAGGGTTTACCGGGGCCTCGTCTCAGGGGCTCATCAAGGTAACGCAGTTTTTAGTCACGTGATCCAAGCAGGTCTGAGGTTCTGATCCAATGTGGTGTTTATGGTCACAGGGTTTCAGGTGGGTGGAGACTCGCCACGGCGTCTGCAGAAGTCTCTCTCTCTGGACGAGACCAAGACAAAGATGGCATCCTGCATCATCAAGAGCGTCCTCTCCAAGAAAATGCAGGTGGAGCAGATGAACACGCCTGCCGCCTGCCCACCTGTGAGAGGGGGCGGGGCTTCACCTGTGCGGGAGGGCGGGGCCGCAGGAGTGTGGAAGGCGCCAGTCCATGTGGTCAGAGACGTAAAGAGTTTAGTGAAAAACACATACAACCTGTCGTTCGCCACGGCAACGGTGCCTGGCGACAAACCAGCCAGCTTCAAGCTGATTGGCCGGGACAGTCCCCCGCCCACATACCAGCAGGCTGTTGAGGTCAAAGGTCATCAGATATTGAAATCCTGCAGGGGACACGTGGCAAAGGTCACGGCTTCTTTCAGCCAATCACAGCCCACGCGACAGAGCGACGCGTCCAGTCGCCCAATCACACGAGAGCAACGAGGCAGCAAGCCTGTCGCGAGAGGAGGGAGGGTCAATGAAGTCACCTGGCCTGTCGCATCAGAAGACAAGGGTGTGAGGGGTGGAGATCCTCCCCCTTCCTCCTCCCACACAGGGAGCCAGCAGGAACAGATGGGTGTGTCCTGTCACTTTGGCTCCTCCCACAGATGTGTATTCACGCCCTCCACTCTGCACCCCTACGTGAAGGTCAACTACAAACCCCCGTCAGCTCCGACACACCTGCTGGAGAGGAGCGAGGAAAGCCCCTCAGAGCAGCCAGACCACAGCCAGAAGCCCCGCCCCCCTCAGCCAGCCAGGACGACAAGAGACAAGGAAGGAGGTGACATCCCAGTAACTCCGCCCACACAAACATGTGAGCATGGTGTGCAGCAGCACAGTCACAATCCTCCATGCAGACTTCAGGGGTTCTTACCTGCTCAAGTGGGCCGGGACTTCCTGGTTTCTGGACCTGGAGCCTTCCTCAGTGGCCCCGCCCCCTTCCAAGTGATGTTAGAACCTCAAAGTGGGCGATGTTATTATGTAGACACGCCCCCGCA
Source organism: Solea solea (assembly GCF_958295425.1). Classification (NCBI taxonomy): domain Eukaryota; kingdom Metazoa; phylum Chordata; class Actinopteri; order Pleuronectiformes; family Soleidae; genus Solea; species Solea solea. The sequence goes on from NC_081137.1 coordinate 269,280, forward strand.
GCATCAGAGGAAGATGCTGATGGATCCAGAAACCGGTCAGTTCTTCCAGGTGCTCCTCCCTACAACTAGCCCCGCCCCCAGCACTCACTTGTTCCCAATGTGTTGTGTTAACCCCGCCTCCACTGTCATCAACCCCGCCCCAACGATGAAACAAAGCAGCAGCGCTAACCAGAGCGTTCTGTCCGTGATGCCCTTCCAGCCAATGGCGTCGTCCCTGTACGGCGCCCCCTGCCTCCCGTTCACCGTTTTTACACCAGCAACCAACTTCACACTCGCTTCACCAGCGACCAACTTCACACTCGATTCACCACAATGAGGCTGAATGAAAATGAAATAAAATCCCGAGATGAAGGAAAAGAAAAATATCACGTTTTTATTGTTAAATGTTTTTAAAAAAGAAAAATTCACATTTTTGATCTTATTTATTTAATAAATAAAAACACTGAGGTATTTATCTGTTTAAAAATAATGATCAATATTAAATATCAATAAATATTTTTATTCACGTTTGCATTTTTGATTGAATTCAATGTTTCGTGAGTGATTTCTATATAAAACATGATTATTGTTAAAAACACTTTGTAAACATGTGTTTGTTTGTTACACTTATTTCGACACTTTTATTGACAGTAGAACTTTATTGATTTTCCAGGTTTGTAAACATGAAATAATATTAAACAGCTGTTTGTTTTGCTGGTGTCGTTTCATTGGTCCACTGAAGAACCTGTGACATCACACCCTGGTGGTGGTGGGTGGGTCCAAAGCTTCCTCCGCCTCTCTTCCAGGCTCCTGCTCCTTGTGCTCAGCGGTCGCCCGGAAGCCTGTGAAAGAGGGGCTGATGGGAAACCGCCGGAGCCACCGCGTCCGTCTGATGAAGGTCATCCCCACAGGAAGGTCATAGGAGGAGAAGGAGGAGGAGGAGGAGGAGGAGAAGGAGCATGAGGACGAGGTCCACTGGACCAGGCCTCGCTCCTCTCTGGATCCTGAAAACCCCAGAAGAAGAAAATGATTCTGCTCCTCTGTGTATCAGTGCCCCCCACTGTGTGTGTCTGTGTGTTACCTGGGATCGTGTTGTCGAGACAAAATGCCACAAAACCTCCGACGAACATCTCAGTGGAGAGAAGAACCGTGAGGATCTGATCCAGCTCCACCACTCCTGAGGACACACCTGATCTGTGACATCCACATCTATACAAGACCTGATCCACGTCTACAAGACCTACTCAGAGACCTGATCTATGTCTACAAGACCTACTCAGAGACCTGATCTACGTCTACAAGACCTACTCAGAGACCTGATCCACGTCTACAAGACCTACTCAGAGACCTGATCTACGTCTATAAGACCTACTCAGAGACCTGATCCACGTCTACAAGACCTACTCAGAGACCTGATCTACGACTACAAGACCTACTCAGAGACCTGATCTACGTCTACAAGACCTACTCAGAGACCTGATCTACGACTACAAGACCTAATCAGAGACCTGAGCTACGTCTACAAGACCTACTCAGAGACCTCATCTACATCTATAGGATCAAGGCAAAGCCCTGATTAGTATCTAGAGGATCCAGGTATGTAAGACCTACACAGACCTGATCTCTGTCTATATCAGGTCTCAGGTCTGAAGTCTACATAGGGACCTTATCTCAAGTCTCGGGTTAAGGTCTACACAGAGACCAGGTCTCAGGTCTACACAGGGACCAGGTCCCAGGACCGAGGTCTACACAGGAACCAGGTCTCAGGTTCGAGGTCCGAGGTCTGAAGTCTCAGGCATACACAGAAACCAGGTCTGAGGTCAATACAGGGACCAGGTCCTAGGTCTCAAGTCTGAAGTCTACATAACCCTAACCCTATCTCAAATCTTGGGTCTACTACAGGTTTGGGGTATCTAGGTCTAGAGGTCTGAGTCTAAGGTATACACAGAGACCAGGTCTAAGGTATGGGTTCTGGTCTACAGTCTGAGGTCTCAGTTCTACACAGAGACCAGGTCTAAGGTCTACACATGGACCAGATCTGAGGTCTGAGGTATCAGGTCTCACACAAGGACCAGGTCTCAGGTATACAGAGACACCAGATATGAGGTCTACACAGAGACCAGGTCTCAGTTCAGAGGTCTCACCAGTCTGGATGGAGTTGGGGTGAGAGTCCAGGTACTCCGGTAACGTCAAACCAAAGAACATGGAGAACCCCAGAACAAAGAGGTTTCTGGAAGAATTCAAATCCACCATCTGAAGGTTGGACAGTCCAACGGCTGTGATCATACCTGAGAGACACACCTGGATTATAATGACATCACTCTCACAGCTGGATTACTGTGACATCATCAGTCCACCTGGACTAACCCGGGGACTCACCAAACAGCGTACAGAACATCCCGCCGAGGATCGGATCCGGCAGCGACGCAAACAGAGCCGTGAACTTCCCGATTGTTCCCAACAGTAACATGATTCCTGCTCCGTACTGCACCACCCGCCTGCTGCCCACCTGCACACACCGTCAATAAATCAAACATCCACTCGCTGCTTCAGGACTCCAGCTTTGAGTCCAGATCCAGGTCCGTCAGTCCCACAGACACAGGCACCTCAGTATAGCAATCAATCACAACTGTCATGTGGACACGCCCTCGTTACCTTGGTGATACCCAGAACGCCTATATTGGGACTGGAGGAGGTGGATCCATTTCCGGTTCCAAGGAGACCAGCGATGATGCAACAGGAGCCCTCGATGAAGATCCCCCTGAAACACACACACACACACACACACTGACGACCTGCCCGGACAGCCACCACTTCCTGTGTACTTCCTGACTCACCTGTTGATGGCGTGGACTGGAGGGGGCGTGGCTCCAGAGAGTCGAGCACAGGCATAATAATCGCCAATCGACTCCACCATTCCAGCCAGAGTTGCACTGAACATGCCCAACACCCCAGCAACGGTAACCACCGGCAACCCCCACTGACCTATCAGAGACAGGAAGTCAGGAAGATGACCTACGACCTCTAAGAGACTCTGACCACATCCAGTTCGGAGGCCTGTGATTGGCTGACTCACATGGGTATGGAACCCTGAACCAGGGTGCAGAGGACATGATGTCTCCTCGGGCGTCGGTACGCGCTTTGTGTCCATAGTGATCGGGGTCGCTAGGCAACAGGTTGGTCAGAGTGAGGATGTAACAGACGAGCCAAACCAACATGATGGCGAGGATGATCTGAGAAAAGTCACATGACCTTTGTTTTCACTCACAGCTCTCATTAGCTTCATGTTAAAATCTGGATAACTTCAGGTTAACTCTGGTTATCTGGATAAGTCCAGGTTAACTCTGGATAACTTCAGGTTAACTCTGGAGATAAATGTTATTTACGGGAAACATTTTGAAGATCTGGACTCTGGTGGACGTCAGTCCTTTTGTACGACTGTAAACAGGAACAGGAAGTGATGTGGACCTCAGGTACTGAGCAAACAGCAGGATGAGCAGAATACACCTGAGGAAGGGACAGAGGGACACGTCTTAGACAGAAGTGGACAGACAGACAGATGTGGTAAGGCTGAAGTGTCTCACAGTGCGGACAGGCCCCAGTGAGACCCGGCTCTGTCTCCAGCTGTGGTGAAGACAGATAGGCCGATCAGAGAGACAGTCGGTGTGATGGTGAGTGGGCCAATGTACTCCAGCAGCAAACCTGGCAACCCGCACAGTCCTACGAAGAGCTCAACGATACTGGACACGATGATGGCACCCTGGATCTGAGACACAAAGCAGCTCTGTCAACATGTGGACTCTGCAGAACCTGGTCCAGGATCTGGCAAGGAGTCTTCATCTACTGTCCCCAACCCCAGCCTGAAACCTGGAGCCCTATAACAATTTAATCTGGACCAAACACTCCTTTTAATCTGGACCAAAGGTACTTTAATCTAGAGCAAACAGCGGTACCTCTCTGATCCGCGGCTGCCATATGTGCGACGTGTTTAGAGGAAGAGTCCAGTTCCCATAAATTTCCTCTGTAAAAAACAAAATAAACAGAAACAGGAAACAACTGCACATTTGAATTAGACTTTAGAGACCTCCTAATCTGGATTAGGATGAGGTTAGAACTCAGATGTGTTTTTTGTGAAATAAACAGCATTCCATATCAAAACAAATGCTTCATTTTTAAATGATGTGAAATATCTGGTGGCTCAAAGTTACTTCCTGCTTACTGCTACTTTCTTCTTTTTCTATTTTTTTTCTACGGTTTTACGCAAACATTATCGATGTCACAGTATGAATTACAGATTAGGATTATAATTTCTAAGCGACTGTCTCACCCTCACTGGGACACTTCCAACGATCCAGACTAAGAATGGCCTGAGCAGGAACCAGGAACGCTAACGCACTGGCCTGAAAGAGAGGGAGTCTACACACACACACACACACACGTACACACACACACACACACACACACACACACACGTCAGAGTAAAAACAGACGCCCACCTATCTCCCGCCCTCAGGCTCCTCCCTCTGACTCACCTGACTCCCACTGTGGTCTGGATCAGTGTTGTGATTCCGACCGTGGTGAAGATGGTTCCGATCAGCTGACTGATGGTGTTCTGGTCTCGACCCACACACATGGCCTCGGCCAGAAGAAACGGCACCGCCACCGTCCCACTGAAGCACGTCAGGTAATGCTGCGGATATGACATCATCATTGCAGCGCTGATGACGTAATCGTCGCAGCACTGATGACGTCATCACTGATGCTTCATCTGAACAGGTAACCCCAGTGTAGTCCCAGTCTTACCTGCATTCCCAGTAATATGCACAGGTACCAAGGTGGAACATCCTCAATGGTATACAGCATGTCTGACTCTGCCCTCTTTGCTTCTATTGGCTGTTTAGTTTTTCTGTCTTCTTCCATTGGCAGGTCAATCATGTCTGTGACGGGACTCTGCCCCTCTGCCAGGTAATCCTGATTTTGATTGGACAGGTTGAAACATAGATACATCACAGGCTAAACCAGGCTAAACCTACTCCTGGCTAAACCAGGCTAAACCAGGTTGAACCAGGATAAACCAAACCAAACCAAACTAAACCTCCTCCCGACTAAACCAGGCTAAACTAAACTAAACCAGGCTAAACCAGACTGAACCAAACTAAACCTAAACCAGGCTAAACCAAACTAAACCTCCTGACTAAACCAGGCTAACCCAAACTAAACCTCCTCCCGACTAAACCAAACTAAACCGAACTAAACCTACTCCTGACGAAACCAGTCTAAACTAAACAATCAAACCTGACTAAACCGAACATCACTCAAAACTAGACTTACAGTAGATGAACTACACCAGATTAACTCAAACTTGATAACACCTGAATTTAACAGAACACATGTCAACCAGATTAAATCTGACTAAACCATATTAAACTAGGTTAAACCTGACTAAACCAGACATAACTCCGACTTGAACTCAAATGAACGCACCTGAACCAGGTTCACTCAAACTAAACAAAACTGAACTAAACCTGATTTACCTGAACTAAAACAGACTAAACCAGACCACATCAATCATAATAAGACTTAACTAAACTAAACCTGGCTAAACTAGACTAAATGTGACAACCAGATTGAATCAGACTGATTCAGTCTGAACCGGCCTAATCCAGATTGTATTCAATCAATAATCAATAATCAGTTTACCTTCTGGTGGTCGTCCATTTCACCTGTGACTCCTGGACGATCGAGCTCCAAAACCTTAAGAGAGAGAGCGAGAGAGACAGAGAGAGAGAGAGAGACAGACAGACAGAGAGAGAGAGAGAGCGAGAGACAGAACGTGAGTGTGGGAAGGTGAAAGTCCAGAGATTAACCATCTCACACACACACACATACACACACAAAGTGTGTCACTTGCACTGATACGTTATTTATTGAACCACTGATTGATTATTGATTATCAGTAAGGCTTAGTGTGTGTGTGTGTGTGTGAAGTGGGCGGAGCTTATGGTTGCTCTCAGCTGATTATCCGTGTCTTGTCAAACTGACCTGAACTTTAATACAGATTAACTTTACAGCGTCTCTGTGTTCACCTACTCCTCGTCTTCCATCTTGCGTTGGACAGATGTTGTCAGTGTTTTGGGGACATTTTAAAAAATGTTGCAAGAATAACGGCAGCGTCAGCATGTGAGGTAACATTTATACAGAAATATTCTTTATTATCGGGCCCAATGTCGAGCCTTGCAGGACACCAGTGTACGGAGAAGGATTTTATTATTATTACAGGTGACACTAAATCCAGTCCAATTCCAGTTTAAACCCAGTTTAAACCCAGTTTAAACCCAGTCTAAATCCAGCAGGTCGGACAGTAGAAGCAGTTGAACACCAGGGGGTGACAAAAAGAACTGTCACTTTAAAACCACGCAGATCCGATATATCGCAAAACTTTAGTAACTTTTAACTTTAGTGACCTAAATGAGCGTCCGGTCACTAAATGGTGGGCTCGCGATAAAAATCCAGGACTAAGACGCGGTCCTATCCAGACCCTGACCTACTTCCACAAGTCACTCAATAACTGGTTGTTTTCTTTTGTCAAGTTGAGCGTCTGACGCATGGGCCGCAAACCCAACACTTCCTGTTTTTGTTTCAAAGTAAAAGCACGGCACTGTGGCCGTGGCCACTGAGTCCAGGCTGTTTTTTACCTAATGGTAAACTAACAATGTGTCAGCCATTAACTATGTTAACTAATGATTAATCATGTACTTATTTTATTTATGGTTTATTTGACATGGACAGTGCACATTAATAAACATACAATGTAAATGTGCCAGAATTAGCCAAAATGGCTATTTTACATCTGTTGTACATGGACCGATGTTAACAGGGCAGATGCATACTAAAAGAAGCAAAATCATAAAATATACATACATCATAATAAAAGCAATTGGTAAAAGAACACATAAAACATGCAAAAAGAGTAGGGTCAGTAAATATAGGGAAAAACAGGGGAGAGAAAAGAGAAAAAAGAAGGAGAAAGGAAAAAAACATGAAAACATGGCAGTGATGGTATACATAAGATGGCACCCACATACTGTACAACTAACTTGTAGAGGTGCTGGCAGTGTGATATTATTTAGTGTTGACATGTTTGGTGGCTAACTAACCACTTTTTTAAATTGTGTTTGAATGTGTGGTATGTTGTTATGTCTCTGATGTGGGATGGAATTGTGTTCCACTCAGGTGCAGCTCTAATGGAAAATGCAGATTGGCCAAAACTGCTTTTTCTCATTCCAAAACTGCTTTTTCGCATTAAAAATCATGAGGCTTAGGGTTAGTTAAAATAACCCTTATAAACAGTTAGTTAGGTGACGAGTCAATGCTCAGTCGATGGTTCTCAAATTACTAGGTAACGATTAGTTAACCATGAACTAACGATCCAATAAAACAAGACAAAGAACAAACTGTGTCACACATGCAGCTTTAATCGCATTAATCTTCTGTTTGTGCACATTTTATTGTTATTATTATTATTATAATAATAATAATAATAATAATAATAACAATAATTATAATAATAATAATTTACTTTTTAATGTTTGCATTATTTCCAGAGACAAATAAAAATAAACATTTTATTCCCAACATCAAAGAAAACTTAAACTTTATCTAAAAACATTCAAATCATCTGAGACTCCGCCCCTAACAACTTTCCACCAATCAGATTGTCAGATTGGAGCCTGAGAGGGGGTGGGGCCTCAGATGTGTCACTAATCGATTGGTAATGATCTGATTGAAGGACGCGTGGCGTATCCATGGAAACGCAAAGTGATCAGGTCAAACCCTCACCACTACTATTGATTATCGATTCTCTGTCCTCGTCACTGGCCGTTTGGACTCCGCCTACAGCCTCTCAGCCAATCAGAGCACACGATTGTCAGCAGCTCTTCAGCGTGGTACTGTGGAGAGAGAGAGACAGTGATGATGTCATCAGCAGGTGGATCACATGATCACATTAATCAACACCCTGACATATCAATAATAAATCAATAAAGTTTTTTGACATCGTGGTAACCTGCTCTCTGTATCAGACCCGGTTGCCATGGAAACTCAAATTTCGCGCCTGCACGAAAAAAACACAAACGTTGAAAGAGACATAAGTAGACTCCGCCTCTTTGGCTGATGTCATGTGACTCACAGCAGCATATACTCACACACACACACACACACACAAACCCACACACATAAGCTAACAAGATAATTATTGTGATAAGTCAATGGTTAGCTAATTACCAGTAAAAGATTTGTAAACTACTAACTAATAATTGGCTAACATCAAGATAACTTATGATTAGTTAATGACTACTGAAAACAGTAACTGGTTAAGTATTAGGTCATAATATATAATTTGGTTAATTTTAACTAGTTAACTAATAATTAGCTCTTAACTAACAACCTAATCATTCATCAATACTGAACGACTTCTTGACAATGATTCATATTTAGTTTAAATTGAATTACTAGTTAATTAGTTAGGTTATTAGCCAATATTCAGTAAATGGTTAACTGATTACAAGCTAACGATTAGTTAATAAAATCTGGTTAATCACTTACATGAATGGTTAATTAGTTAACCAATGACCTAATGATTACCAAATAGGTTACCAATAACTTCATGTAAACTAATGAACCAACAATGAATCATTACTTGACAATTAGTTTACATTAAATGGTCATTAGTCAGCGTTACATTTATGGTTAACTATTTGTTTAAGAACCAAATAACGATTAACTAATTAACTTAGTTAACTAATGATCTAATGATTAACTAATTAGTTAACTTTAAAAGTAAGTTATAATTACTTGATTAGTTAAAATTAAAACTAATGATCAGCTAATCATTAGATAAGTTAACAACACTAGTGGTTAACTAGTGATTAACTGAGGGGTGGAGATGGTAGACTTTGCAGGACAGTAACAGCAGTTGTCCACCAGGGGGCGAGAGTTAATGTCCCAATGAGTGGTTTCTATTGAAAGCGGTGTGATTGACAGCTGGGATCGGCCAATAGGAGCCGCCTGTGAACTTCCTGACTCAAAATAAAAGACCAACATCACACGAGCAGAAAAACACGGTCTGCGGTGTTGAACCCGTTTACCAAACATCTGTTTGCAGGTGAGAAAGGCTCCGCCCTCACTGCTGCAGCAAAAGCACCACAGAAGAAGAAGAGAAAGTAGAGGAAGTTTAAATGACGACGACGAATCAGAGAGAAGTTTGAAAGTTTATTAACAGATTTAAAACATGAGAAGAAAATAAAAACAAACATGTACAGACGTGGACTCTCTGATCTGCAAACAGACGGCAAAAGAGTCCGACACAGCAGAAAGGGGGAGGAGTCACCTTCATCATCGGTCACATGACCCTCTGTCTGTTCTAACACTGATCCTCAGCAGCACAAATATCTTAATCAAGAAAACGTCATGACTGGAGCCGCCGCTGTAAAACTGCGACACCACATTTACGAAGTCTTATCTCACTCACACACACACACACACACACACACAAACATCACCGCGAAAAAAAGTTCAAAAATCAACAGAGATGACACGCCCCCCTGTGCTGGAGCAGTGCTTCACCGTGATAAACAGCTGACCCTTCACATCTGATAAAATTATCATGTGAGAGTTCGGATTTTTGTTGCATCATGGGACCTGGTCTGAGACAGGACAATAAAGACCTGGGTCTGATAGAGGACTTCAGGGACCCGGGTCTGATACAGCACTACGAAGACCTGGGTCTTAGACAGGATTGGGGGACATGGGTCTGAAACAGGATGTCACAGTATTGATCAGAGGGAATTACCTGACTGTGTTCTGGACCCCGGGCCTCAGTTTGAACACCATCATAATCTTTTTTTAATTTTTTTTTTCACTTTTTTTCAGCAGAACCAACAGGAAACAGGAAGTGACATCATTATGTCAGCATTCCTCACAACCATTAGTCACCTGATTGTGATCGATACAACAATTTTTCTCGATTACTAATTATGTAAATGAGTGTGTTCTGAACCAATCAGAAGCCTGGACTCTCAGTGACCTCTGACGCTAACGACACCTGACACGGGACAGAGACGGCAGCGATAAGCCACACCCAAACAGTAAGCCACGCCTCCTCTCATAAACATCATCTGCCTCACCACCACCTGCGGGGGGACGGGGCCTAATTATTGTATGCTACGTCTCAAACTGTGTGAGCAGGGCTCTCACTTCAGGCGTCAGCTGTTTGGCGGCGCTCGCGGCCTCGGCGATGGCGCGGCGATACGGTCCCTTCCTCTTCCTGTCAAAGCGAGACTGGAACGTCTCCAGGAAGGGCGACAGCTGCACCAGCGGCAGGAAGGAGGTGGTGGGAGAACCGAACCACGACACCCTCGCTTCCTGCCGCACCGACAGCCCTGTGTCGCCGCGCCGCGCCACCGAGATGCCGAGCACGCGGGCCGGCCACCAGGGGAAACCGTAGATCTTTGCCCAGACGATGTCGCCGACGCACACAGTCCGACCGTCGGGTAGCGAGCACTTGGACACCGCCTTGGAGAAGACGGAGGATGAGGACGAAGACGTGGAAGAGGAGGAGGATGTGGAAGACTTACGGCGCCGCTTTAGTTCACCTCCCTCGTCCTCGTCCTCTTCAACGCCGACCTGCGCCTCCTCGCCGTCAGACCTGGGGGGAGGGGGGGGTGGCGAGGAGGAGGTGTGGCACTGAGGTTCTAACAAGGAGGAAGAGGGAGCAGGGGGGTGGGAGGAGGGAAAGGAGGACGGGTCTCTAGAGGGCGGGGTTTCAAACGTCTCTGTGGAACTGCACTCCGAGTGGGAGGAGGAGGAGGAAGAGGGGGGTGGCCCCTCAGCTCCTCCCTCTCCCTGATCTGGACCCTCCTCCACTGCAGAACCGCCCTCCTGCGTCTCCTCAGCAACACTGACTGCACAGGTGGAGGCTAAGGGCGGAGCAGTGGGCAGGACCAGGTCCACAGTGGGGGCGGGGCTTAGAGTAGATTTGGGAGGTGACAAGCGAGCGCTGTGTTTGGGCGGGGGAGAGGAGGGCGGGGCCTGGCTGTCATCGGTACGATACCTTTGGGGTTTGAGGCGCATTCTGGGCGGCAGCGCCGCATGGGAGCTGGCGCTGCTGGCAGCGCCACCGAGGTGCTGTAGGCGGCGGGTGAAGTGGACCCTCTGGTTGTGGTTCTGCAATGCGGCAGCTCTTGTAACCGCCCTGGTGCCGTCCTGGTTCTGGTTCTGTGTCTGGTTCTGGTCTTTGGGTCGGCGAAGTGGGGGCTCCGAGCTCCTCACCAGCTTGAGAACCGGTGTTCCTTTGGAACGCTCGACGACAGAAGCTTTGGCGAGCGGTTTCTTAGCGTTCAGTTTCAGACGCATGTGGCTGGATGAGGACGATGAAGACGAAGCCACACCCCTCAGCACGCGGCGTGAGGACGACGACGACGATGAAGATGACATGCAGATCCCTGATGGCGCCCGTCTGTCGGTGGCGGCGGTGCCACGTCCTCCTCTGTCGTCACTCCTCAGTCTCTTTACCTCAGCAGACAATGGTGCCTCGGCCGCTTTCCGCCGCCGTGACGCCTCCTCGCCCCTCAGATCTACCGGCCCCCGCCGCGCCTCCCTGTGGCCGCCAGACACCACCACACCTTTGCACTTGTCACAAAGCACTTGCCGGGGGCGGAGCTTGATGGCATTCATGATGGAGGTCGGCTCCTCGCAACGATAACGACGCTTCGGTCGTTTGATCTTGCGCGGCAGCGGCTGAGGTAACGCCTGGTTGTACGTGTCCCTGATGAACAGAGGGGGAGGGTACGGCGCCCCCTCCTGGAACAATGGCGGCGGTTTGGAGGACCAGGGGTGGGAGGGGGGAGGGGTCGTTTCTTGTTTGGTGGATGGGTTGTCGATGGCGATGGGCAGCGCCTGAGGGGTCATCTGAGGTCGACTGCAGTCATCGCGGCGAGGAAACACAGAGATTGGGATTCCATACGGTCCAAACCTGAGACACACAATGAAAACCTTAGAGACTCAAACAGACATGTCTGACCTAAGCAGTCATGTGACCCATCAATGATCATTAATGTGATTATTTCTTATTTATTACACACCAAGCACTAATCAATAATTAGCATAAATCGCCTATGTTCAATCAATCAATGAATCAAAAAGACAATAATCGATAGGACAATAATCAAAAAGACAATAATCAATGAGACAATACTCAATAAGACAATAATCAAAAAGACAATCAATGAGACAATACTCAATAAGACAATAATCAAAAAGACAATAATCAATGAGACAATAATCGATAAGACAATAATCGATAAGACAATAATCAAGCCTTTAAAGTCAATAACACTGATCATTTTCATTATTGATTGCTATGCTAATTATAGGTGACTGACTGTGTTGATTTGTCAGGTGTGACGTCATCCTATTCACATAAACTTTCTGATCACTGATCAAAGCAGTTATTGATCAACACACTCACCTTCTGGAAATGTCCATCAGAACCCCGGAGAAAATCTTCTCCCCCAGGCGGAAGGACACCACCAGCGCGTCATCGATGATGTGATCCAGGCAGACCCGGACCTCGGACCCGGGACTCAGATCCTGAACGGAAGCGAGTGACGGAGCACCGCCGAGCCCCGGTTCTGGCGCTGGCTCGAGTCGCGAGGACTCGTCCTGCTTCACGGTGTCCGTCGTCAGGCGTCTCTGCGGGGACTGGTCCCTGAGGCCGCGGTCCGCCGGTTCCTCGTTCCCCGCAGAATTTTTAACGCACCCGGGAGGCGAGTCCGGCTTCACCGGGAACGAAACGTCCAACATGGCGTCCTCCGCGGGCCCGGGCCTCTGCTCAGAGTACTCAAGGACCGTGTATCCCCGGTCTGGCCCCGCGGTCTCGACTCGATCTGTCGTCACATTAGTGGTCGGTACCGCCGGTTCGGCCAGAGACAGACCGGCCTCAGTGACGGGCGGCGGAGCCGGGAAGGAGTGAAGAAAGACGGCGGAGGGCTGCGGATCCGAGAGGATGCTGCGGTACGCCGCCTGAACCGACACATTTCCGCCGCCCTCTGAATCCGTCGGGAGTCCTGGACAGAACCGGTCCACGCTGATCCGGTCCGCTAGGAAGATGTTGGTCTTTTCATCCGTTACGACAATTTCACAGAGAGCTTTTCCCGCCGCGGGCTCAAGCTCCGGCCCGACATGGCGGCGCTCCTCCGCGTCCCCACCATCCTCCACCTGCGTGACGACCGACTCTGCGGCCAGACCGGACTCCCGCGGCCCGTCACATTCCTGCGTGGCTCCCGGGAGTCCCGGGTCCGTTTCTGGCGGGTCCTCGTCGACTGTCGCCGACGTCGGTGTGATTAGAACCGCCGCAGCTCCTGGCTCTGCAGCCACGGCCGCCATTTTCTTCCGCTGTGCTGCCGAGCGGACTGTAGCCCCGCCCTCTCAGAGCGCTGCCAGCTGCGCAGGCGCACCGCCATTGGCTGAAGTTCCCGTCAGTCAAAGGACATGCGGCAGCGCGTCCTCTCTGATTGGCTGACTCCGACTTTGCGAGGCGTCGAACTGCCACCAGGGGGCGTTTACAAATCAGAAACAAAAACAACGGCAATAATAAAGATCAATGATCTGGATATGATCGATACACAGATGACAGAACCACAATATTGATTACATTTGATCAGCTGGTCACACAAAAGAACAACCTGTGACTAAAACATTTATTAAAATCTACTTGTTTTTATACAAACAGGGGAAATTGAACAAACTAACAATTATTTTATCGTTTCTCCATGAATTAATCAGTGTTTGTCAAACCTGGAAATTACAATGTTCTCAAATGTCTTTGTTTTTGTCAACAAACTCCAATGAGTAGAAAATGAAAGAAAATAACAAATAATAATAACTGAAGTCCCCTTGTCTCTCACTCCATCTCAATCTAATGTGTGTGTGAACTCTGACCTATGAACATACAAACAACAACGTTCATATTAATAATCATTTATTATTGTTACAGTCCATCATTGATTATCGATTCATTATTAATGGCCATGGTCCGATCTGGCCGTGTGATTGGTCGAGCCTCGGTCCTCGCATGTGATTGGACGAGGGCTGCGGTTGTTTATGGAACAACAAAGATCAACAAGTCCTGCACCCACACATGAAATTCAGTAACCATGGCGACATTGATTAAATCACGCCCCTCTCCAGGGTCACAGTAGCTGAGGCTCATGGGAAATGGAGGAGTAAAAAAAAAAATTGGTCAGAGAGCACTCAGGCCGATCCCTTCAATTTCTGTCAGCTCTTTTAAAGCCACGCCCTCCTTTGAGGCCACACCCCCACTGTCGACGATGTCCTCTTTGGAGGTCGCACCCTCTTTTAAAGAGACGCCCTCCTGTTGCCTGTGGGGGTGTCCGGACCTTTAAAAAGCCATCAAACAACCATAGCAATGTGTTAGCATTAGCATCAATAGAGTTATATAGAGTGTCAGTGTTATTAAAGTTAGTTATGGGTTCATTAAACTATTGTAGCTGCTGCTAATGAACCTATCCCTGCTAATGAAGCTAACCCAGCAAATAAAGCTAACACTGCTCATAAAGTTATCCTTGCGAATAAAAGTAACACTGCTAATGAAGCTATCCCTACTAATGAAGCTAACACTGCTAATAAAGCAAACATGGCTTGTGAAGCTAACCCTGCTAATGAAGCTAACCATTAGTGACTGGCTCACCATTTCTCCTCTACGTCCTCGATGGTGTCTGGCAGCGGGACGTTAAGAGTCTCCGGCAGGAAACACGCAAAGCATCCGGCGATCACTGCTGCGCCACCGTACACCAAGCTGGGCAGAGCAGGTAGTACCTGGGAAATGTAGTCACGTTAGTCATGTGATGTCACAGTGACATTCAAACATGTGAAGAAAAAAGATGGACTCAGCGATGTCACCTCGTCCAGGATGAGGACAGCAGGCGCCGCCATGCTGCCGACTCTCGCCATCGTGGAGACAAAGCCCATTCCTGTCTGCCTGAACACACACACATATACACATTTGTATCGACGAAACCGGCATCTAGCGCTGCCGCCATCACTGCGGTGGCACGTGGTCTGTCACTCTCTGCAGTCCTGCTCTGTTCTGCACAGTGGTCACGGTCACTTCTCTAAACCTATGCCTGCTGCAGAGTCTGGATATTCATTCAAACTGTCACCTGCTCAGTACCAAATTGTGATTTTAAAAGTAACTAAGCAGATGACAATGTAATGTAAAATTACAGACTTAAGAAAAACTACCGAAAGTATGAGTACTCCACACTGAATGACAATAATGTGAGTAGTTGTTGATTAACTCAGCTACAGCCTTGATAGAGGCGTCTAACGTGAGCTAACTAAGCAAAGTTAGCTTTGCTGACATTACGTTAACCTCGGCAGCCGCTTCCTGTTCACTGTGAGATTGACGAATGTTCACCAAAAGTTATCGTGCTGCTGCTGTTGGGAACAAAGTTCCCTCTGTTCATATTTTTGATCCACTTCTGGAGGACATCACGGTCCTCTGCACACACAGGGAATCCGTTTAGACTGTACGGCCGCAGAAATGTACACTTCTTATGACGGCTCCCAGTGAGACGCCACTGCAGCAATGGCAGCTTGTTTACTTATGGTACTTTGCCAGATTCATCTATAGCAGAGTATAGGGTTAGCACCATTAGCTGTTTTAGCAGCAATAGCCATGTTAGCATCAGTAGCTGTGTTAGTTTCATTAGCAAGTTGTTAGCATGTTAAGAGACTTCAAAACTGTATTTCTTTCGGATGACTCAGCAGAAATTCAGTCTCCTTAGTCCAAAAAATGTTCTGCTCTGGATTTCTCTTGCATATTTTCGGGCACTAATAAATAATCTGAGTGTGTTAAAGGTAAAGGTGACTCAGATGTCGGCCGGTGTAGGTGTATTTAAACGTAGACATGATCATCTCAGTGTGTTATGGTACGTTCCAGTTGTAGGAACCCTGACGTAACATTGTGTTTGTGACAATGGTTTTGTCCAAGTTCCGACCTCCGATGGAGGTGCGCCTCACCTGATGACGGTAGGGTAGAGCTCGCCAGTGAACAGGTAGACAGTGGTAAAAGACGCTGAGGTGAAACCTTTTCCGAGACACGCCATCACCGTCCTGACAGTCTGCAGGTCTGAGGACGTCAATGTTTACAGTCACCGTCCTCACAAATACACAAACAAGTGTGTGTGCGTGTCTTTGTGTACCTGTGGGGACGAAGATGTTTGCGAAGATAATGGCAGCTGACAGGAAGAGACACATGGCCTGAGTGACACGCCTCCCCAGGTAACTGAGCATGCCCAGTGCAAACAGCTTGGCGGGAAAATCCACCGCTGCAAAGATGATCTGCATCAGGTATATGCTCACCTGAAACGACCAATGAGGGGGAGGCTCAGTGTGACCAGCCAATAGAAGAAGAGTTGATACAGAATTGATGGTAACCATGGTAACTGTGGTAACCGCCCCCTTCAGGTGAGCAAAGCAACTCACCCCAAACTTCTGCAGGTCCATCGCCAAACCGTAGTACGCAAAACTGGTGGAGAACCTGTTCAGACACATGGACGGCTTAGGTTAAAGTGTTTTAGGTAAAGGGGACTCAGGTGTTTTAGGTGTTTCAGGTAAAGGTGACTCAGGTGTTTTAGGTGTGTCCTCTCACCACACAGCGACCAGACAGAGGGAGATGCGTCTCATGCCACTCGTCTTCAGAAGGTCGTACGCTGTGAACCTCGATTGACTTGACTCAATTTCCTTCTTCATGTTTGAGTGCAACACCTGTAGGTCACACAGTACAAACCTCAGCAGCTGGATGGAAAGCATTGTCTGCTTTGTGACAGAAAGGTAGGTTACCTCCAGCGTTATCTTGTCGACCATCTCCGGTTTCCCGTTAATCCGCGCGACTCGGTGAAGACTTTTCAACGCCTCCTCAGATTGACGGTTCAGCACCAGCCACCGAGCAGACTCCGAGTACCACCTGACCAATCAGAGAGCAGCTACATCAGACCATCGATCCAATCAGAGAGCAAGTACACCAGACCCTCAGACCAATCACAGAGCTCACACTGACCAGCTGTAGGCGAAAAACAGGAAGTGAGGCACGCAGACAACCAACTGCAGCTTCCTCCAGTCTCTCAGCCAATAGGCAAGACCCGCCAAGACCAGCTGACCAAAGGTGAAGAAGAAGGAAGTAAGTGTGCCCACTAATGTCCGAACTTTGGTGGGGATCCACTCCACCTCTGAGGATAGACAGGAAGAGAGACAGACAGGTTAGGGAAAAGGAAGGGACTCAGTGAGAGACAGACCGGTAAAGAGAGAGAGAGGGACAGCTACTCAGTGAGACTCCATTGAGGATGATTCCAGACACCGCCATTCCAGTCAGGAACCTGAAGATGCAGTAGGTGGTGTATGAAGGAGAGAGGGCGGAGCTACAGCCTAACACGGCCAGCTGAAGGTATGACCAAATAAGGACAGAGCGTCGCCCAAACCTGGGACACACAGACAGACACATTTAGCTAACAACTGAAGCCTGTGGTATACTTCCCTGCAAAGTGTGCGGACCCTGGTATACTCGCGCTTCAGGGTCCTGTAGTATCCCACTTCACCATTGGGTGGTGGTACAAGTCTGGACGGCGGGAATAAGATGCATTCCTACCAAAGAAGAAGAAAACGATGCTACAGCTCCCTCGGACACATTTGGCTCTCAGTTGAAAGGGACAGTCAGGCAGGGGAGTCAGGGTGTCAGCCGGTTCGAGGAACACACGGATGACTATCTTTAGTTACTAGTTCTTCTGTTGTTGAAATTTTATTTTCTGCTTGGTTAGCCGGGCTTATACCCCCCCTACTGGTGGGACGGTAATTTAGTTTGCGCAGGCGCTGTCCACGCGCTCTTTGCGTGCGGTTCCAAAATGTGGGTTGTGATGCACTTCGCATCATGCCCATAATGCACGTTGGGTCTGCACGCGGAAGTATACCAGGGCCTTAACTCTTTTCTACGAATCAACAGGTGAGTGTCACCTGTCCGACAAGCTGCCGTAGATTATCGCGCCCGCCAAAACTCCGCCCATGTAGATGGTCTGAATCATCTGTTTGAGAGAACGCAGTGAGCAGACAAGGTCCCACTGGAAGACAGAGAGACAGACAGGTTTCAGAGAGACAGACTGTTTGAATAATCACCACACCCCCTTTACTCTGGCCAGTTACCTCTGAGACTGTGGTGGCGAAGAACTCGGCGCGGTCAAACGTCCATCCGTCCACACACTCCTCAGTTTGCAGCTCGCTGACGTTTGCCGAGCTGTTAACAGCTAACAGCTGCCACTGAGGCTGCACGTACCTGGGACAGGAAGTGATGTCACAGGAAGTTGATTCATTCACTTAATACAAAGACAAGAGGAAGGACACGTTACCTCCTGCAGCGGTGGAGACGATTTCCTGTAGCATCAAATGGGATGAAAACTTTAAGCAACTGCTGCTGATCAACCTGGAACAACCAATCACACTGATCAATACCACTGACCAATCACATCAATCAATCATACTGATCAGTCACCTGGTGCGACATGTTGTGGAGGCTGTGATTGGCTGGCAGGCTGCAGTGGTGGGCAGGGATTCCTGAGACAAAGTTGTTGAGCAGGTTCTGACTCGCCATCATCAAACCAGGTAAACTGATCAGAGTCACATGGAGCCACTGGTACCTGCCAAACCCGCCCACCTCACCATAGCAACAGAGAGGGGCGTTAGAGACAGATTACATCACCGTTACCTTCACATCACTCTCCCCTGTCAGATTACATTAGATTACACAGCACAGTAATCAGATTAGATTACACAGCACTGTATTCAGATTACATTAGATTACACAGCACAGTCATCAGATCACCTTTCACCATTACGTTACACAGCACTGAAATCAGATTATATTTCTCATCATTAGATTACACATCAGAGTAATCAGATTACATTACATAAACCAGGAAAGTAATCAGATTACACTAGATTACATAGTACAGTAATCCGATTACATTAGATTGCACAGTAATTAGATTACATATCAAATCATTAGATTACACATGACAGTAATCAGATTACATTAGATTACACATCACAGTAATCAGATTACATTAGATTGCACAGCACAGTAATATATTACATTCAATTACACAATACAGTAATCAGATTACATTAAGTGACATATCACAATAATCAGATTACAATATATTACACAGCAGAGTTATCAGATTACATGTCAAATCATTAGATTACACAGTAATCAGATTACATTAGATTACGCAGCACAATAATCAGATTACATTAGATTACACATCACAGTAATCAGATTACATATCAAATCATTAGATTACACATCACAGTAATCATATTACATTAAATTACACAGAAGAGTAATCAGATTACATTAAATTACACATCACAAAAGTCAGATTACATTAGATTACACAGCACAGTCATCAGATCACCTTTCACCATTACATTACACAGCACTGAAATCAGAATATATTTCTCATCATTAGATTACACATCAGAGTAATCAGATTACATTACATAAACCAGGAAAGTAATCAGATTACACTAGATTACATAGTACAGTAATCCGATTACATTAGATTGCACAGTAATTAGATTACATATCAAATCATTAGATTACACATGACAGTAATCAGATTACATTAGATTACACATCACAGTAATCATATTACATTAGATTGCACAGCACAGTAATATATTACATTCAATTACAAAATACAGTAATCAGATTACATTAAGTGACATATCACAATAATCAGATTACAATATATTACACAGCAGAGTTATCAGATTACATGTCAAATCATTAGATTACACAGTAATCAGATTACATTAGATTATGCAGCACAAAAATCTGATTACATTAGATTACACATCACAGTAATCAGATTACATATCAAATCATTAGATTACACATCACAGTAATCATATTACATTAAATTACACGGAAGAGTAATCAGATTACATTAAATTACACATCACAATAATCAGATTACATTACATTACACATCACAGTAATCAGATTACATATCAAATCATTAGATTACACATCACATTAATCATATTACATTAGATTACACATCACAGTAATCATATTACATTAGATTACACAGCACAGTAATCAGATTATTTCATTATCGCAAGCTCACCTGGTCCAACAGTTCGGTGAAGCCCATTACGATCTTTTTACCGAAAAAAAAACATGTGAGTATCTCTTAGCAACATTAGCATCTGATGCTACACACACACACACACACACACACACACACAGACAGACAGTAATTCAGGTTTGAATAAATGTAACGAGTTAAACGTCTCAGGCCTGATTCACTGATTCATAGTGTGTGAATGAGTGAACAGTGATCTCCAGTGTGTGTGTGAATGAGTGAACACAGTGTGTGTGAATGGGTGAACACAGTGTGTGTGTGTGTGTGAATGAGTGAACACAGTGTGTTTTGTACCCAAATGTTTAAATGCACTTATTGTAAGTCGCTTTGGATAAAAGCGTCTGCTAAATGACATGTAATGTAATGTAATGAATGGGTGAACACAGTGTGTGTGTGTGAATGAGTGAACACAGTGTGTGTGTGAGAATGAGTGAACACAGTCGGTGTGTGAATGGGTGAACACAGTGTGTGTGTGTGTGTGTGTGTGAATGAGTGAACACAGTGTGTGTGAATGGGTGAACACAGTGTGTGTGTGTGTGTGTGTGAATGAGTCAACACAGTGCGTGTGTGAGAATGAGTGAACACAGTGTGTGTGTGTGAATGGGTGAACACAGTGTGTGTGTGAGAATGAGTGAACACAGTGTGTGTGTGAATGAGTGAACACAGTGTGTGTGTGTGAATGAGTGAACACAGTCGGTGTGTGTGTGTGTGTGTGTGTGTGAATGGGTGAACACAGTGAACATTGTTTCTTTTATAAAGTCTTTGATCTTCTTAAAGGATTATTTTTTTCCAATGAAAAGGTGAAAAAAGTCACAGTACTCACAGTGTGATGATGAGTGGATGAGTGGAGCGGTGAACAGATGAACGCGGACTGAACATGAATGAGTGACTTCAAAAGGAGAGTGGGCGAGAGACTCTCTCTCTCTGTTTTTCTTGGCTCCAAACGTTTGTTGTTCAGTTAATGCTTTAACTTAACCTCTCTCTCTCTCTCTCTCCCTCTCTCCAGTCACATGTTAAACACATGAATGAATGAATGAATGAATGAATGAATGAATGAATGAATGAATGAATGACATAATCGATGTGTTTGATCAGTGGAAACATTTGTATCTTTTCTTTTTCTTCTCGTTGAGTTTTCGTCTCCTGGAATTTTGTCCGACTGAGTTCAAGTCAACAAACGTCTCAGTGGGATTAAAACTGGACGCCATGGCGACGGAGGACACCGGGACACACACACACACACACACACACACACACACTAAACTTTACAGTGCCTTTAAAGCGACAGATATGACTTATTTTGTTCCGATAAAAATGTATTTTTAAAAACCTATTTCAGTGACATTAACACTTTCTCTGTACTAATAATAATCAATGATTATTATTATTATTCTAATATCAAAGGCTGAAATGATTTATCGTGAATGTTTTGAGTGATTTTTCTTCTTTGCTCCATGAACCAAAACAAAACATTGATCAATAATCATTAGTTTCAGGCCTGAATCCATCTTCCAAAGGTCCTTGAACGCACCACGGCAGGATCAAAGCAGGAAAACAATGCAACGTGTAAATGATCAATAATCTGTGACACACACACACACACACACACAGCAGTAAAAACGTCTCCTCACGGTGACTCGACGTTTACTCGTCGAACATTTACAAACAAAGTTAAACACGACAATCATTGTCAGTGTCTGTTAGCATGGTGTCAGTGTGCACGCGTGTGCAGAGGTGCTAGTAACGCGCTACGTTTACTCCGTTACATATACTTGAGGAACTTTTTGGATGAATTGTAACTGTAGGAGTAGTTTTACTGTAACATACTTTTACTTGAATGTATATTTGAAGAAAGAACGGTACTTTTACGCCGCTCCATTTGGACTCAGTGACGCTTGTTACTTTTTTTTTTATTACATGCGCGATGTGACACGCACACACACATACACACACGCACACACACGTTGACAGCGGGGACAGCCAATCACATGTGAGTTAGCGAGAAACCGGCACTGTACTGATAGTGACGTCACAGTCGCGGCTGAATATGGGGAGGGACGACGCCCTTGATCTGAATTGAATAATCCAAATTTATTGTACTTTTAGTTAAACAGTGATGTATTTAATTACCCAAATAATTAATAAATTATATAGTGTAAAGACCGTATTTATTATTTATTAAAAACATTATTTAACATAATTAATCTGAACATTGCTGTTTTATGTATATTGTGTGAACTGCACTGCTGTGAGATGAGGGATCGAAATGTCATGACCGAAATAAATAAATAAATAAAACATTACATTGCGTATATTTTAAATACTTGTACTCGTCGTCGTCTTTTCACTGCATACTTTTTTACTCTTTGTCAAATAATTATTAGCATGAGTAACAGTACTCTTACTTGAGTAATTGTTATCTTAAAGTAACAGTACTCTTACTTGAGTAATTGTTATCTTAAAGTAACAGTACTCTTACTTGAGTAATTGTTATCTTTAAAGGCGACATAGAATGCTTGTTTCACACATATATGTTAGTTATGGAGGTCTACTTACATATATTAACTTGTTTTCATGGTCACATATATGTTAGTTATGGAGGTCTACTTACATATATTAACTTGTTTTCATGGTCACATATATATTAGTTATGGAGGTCTACATACATATATTAACTTGTTTTCATGGTCACATATATGTTAGTTATGGAGGTCTACTTACATATATTAACTTGTTTTCATGGTCACATATATATTAGTTATGGAGGTCTACATACATATATTAACTTGTTTTCATGGTCACATATATGTTAGTTATGGAGGTCTACTTACATATATTAACTTGTTTTCATGGTCACATATATATTAGTTATGGAGGTCTACTTACATATATTAACTTGTTTTCATGGTCACATATATATCTTAGTTATGGAGGTCTACTTACATATATTAACTTGTTTTCATGGTCACATATATATCTTAGTTATGGAGGTCTACTTACATATATTAACTTGTTTTCATGGTCACATATATGTTAGTTATGGAGGTCTACTTACATATATTAACTTGTTTTCATGGTCACGTATATGTTAGTTATGGAGGTCTACTTACATATATTAACTTGTTTTCATGGTCACATATATGTTAGTTATGGAGGTCTACTTACATATATTAACTTGTTTTCATGGTCACATATATGTTAGTTATGGAGGTCTACTTACATATATTAACTTGTTTCATGGTCACATATATGTCAGTTATGAAGGTCTACTTACATATATTAACTTGTTTTCATGGTCACATATATATCTTAGTTATGGAGGTCTACTTACATATATTAACTTGTTTCATGGTCACATATATGTCAGTTATGAAGGTCTACTTACATATATTAACTTGTTTTCATGGTCACATATATGTTAGTTATGGAGGTCTACTTACATATATTAACTTGTTTTCATGGTCACATATATATTAGTTATGGAGGTCTACATACATATATTAACTTGTTTTCATGGTCACATATATGTTAGTTATGGAGGTCTACTTACATATATTAACTTGTTTTCATGGTCACATATATATTAGTTATGGAGGTCTACATACATATATTAACTTGTTTTCATGGTCACATATATGTTAGTTATGGAGGTCTACTTACATATATTAACTTGTTTTCATGGTCACATATATATTAGTTATGGAGGTCTACTTACATATATTAACTTGTTTTCATGGTCACATATATATCTTAGTTATGGAGGTCTACTTACATATATTAACTTGTTTTCATGGTCACATATATATCTTAGTTATGGAGGTCTACTTACATATATTAACTTGTTTTCATGGTCACATATATGTTAGTTATGGAGGTCTACTTACATATATTAACTTGTTTTCATGGTCACGTATATGTTAGTTATGGAGGTCTACTTACATATATTAACTTGTTTCATGGTCACATATATGTCAGTTATGAAGGTCTACTTACATATATTAACTTGTTTTCATGGTCACATATATATCTTAGTTATGGAGGTCTACTTACATATATTAACTTGTTTCATGGTCACATATATGTCAGTTATGAAGGTCTACTTACATATATTAACTTGTTTTCATGGTCACATATATGTTAGTTATGGAGGTCTACTTACATATATTAACTTGTTTTCACGGTCACGTATATGTTAGTTATGGAGGTCTACTTACATATATTAACTTGTTTTCATGGTCACGTATATGTTAGTTATGGAGGTCTACTTACATATATTAACTTGTTTTCACGGTCACGTATATGTTAGTTATGGAGGTCTACTTACATATATTAACTTGTTTTCACGGTCACGTATATGTTAGTTATGGAGGTCTACTTACATATATTAACTTGTTTTCACGGTCACGTATATGTTAGTTATGGAGGTCTACTTACATATATTAAGTTGTTTTCACGGTCACGTATATGTTAGTTATGGAGGTCTACTTACATATGTTAACTTGTTTTCACGGTCACGTATATGTTAGTTATGGAGGTCTACTTACATATGTTAACTTGTTTTCACGGTCACGTATATGTTAGTTATGGAGGTCTACTTACATATGTTAACTTGTTTTCACGGTCACATATATGTTAGTTATGGAGGTCTACTTACATATGTTAACTTGTTTTCACGGTCACGTATATGTTAGTTATGGAGGTCTACTTACATATATTAACTTGTTTTCATGGTCACATATATGTTAGTTATGGAGGTCTACTTACATATGTTAACTTGTTTTCACGGTCACGTATATGTTAGTTATGGAGGTCTACTTACATATATTAACTTGTTTTCATGGTCACATATATGTTAGTTATGGAGGTCTACTTACATATGTTAACTTGTTTTCACGGTCACATATATGTTAGTTATGGAGGTCTACTTACATATGTTAACTTGTTTTCATGGTCACGTATATGTTAGTTATGGAGGTCTACTTACATATATTAACTTGTTTTCATGGTCACATATATATGTTAGTTATGGAGGTCTACTTACATATATTAACTTGTTTTCATGGTCACATATATGTTAGTTATGGAGGTCTACTTACATATATTAACTTGTTTCATGGTCACATATATGTGAGTTATGGAGGTCTACTTACATATATTAACTTGTTTTCATGGTCACATATATGTTAGTTATGGAGGTCTACTTACATATATTAACTTGTTTTCATGGTCACATATATGTTAGTTATGGAGGTCTACTTACATATATTAACTTGTTTTCATGGTCACATATATGTTAGTTATGGAGGTCTACTTACATATATTAACTTGTTTTCATGGTCACATATATGTTAGTTATGGAGGTCTACTTACATATATTAACTTGTTTTCATGGTCACATATATGTTAGTTATGGAGGTCTACTTACATATATTAACTTGTTTTCATGGTCACATATATGTTAGTTATGGAGGTCTACTTACATATATTAACTTGTTTTCATGGTCACATATATGTTAGTTATGGAGGTCTACTTACATATATATTAACTTGTTTTCATGGTTAAAAACCTCCTAATCGCTGCAAACGAGTCGATCAAAATATCTCCTCACTGACGCTCTCGTCAGCCGCGCTGTTTCAGACCAAAGCCACACCCCCAGAACGTGTACTGTGTTGTGATTGGCCAGTCAACGAGAGCTTTCCCACTGTCCTGTGATTGGCCAGGTACCTGGAAGTGACGTAATAGATAGGCCAGCTCTCAGATACACAGCTCCCCCTCTGGCACGGTGGATGCTCTGCATCTCAGCAGCTACAACCAGAGTAGTTCTTCTTCTTCTGTGGTTGAATGTACGCAACCGGATGTGCCCGGACTAGTGCCCGCACCGGGAGGCGCTACGGTGGTGAGAGGAGTGGTGAGGATTTCTGATGACGACATCAAATTAAGGAAGTGCCGATCCGCTTCGCAGAGCCCAGGAAAACAATACAACACTATTTTCTCAGCAGTGGCTGAAGTGTTGTTCTGAAACTTTAGGGTTTCATAAACGAGGTAATGACGCAGATACACACGGTCTATGTGGTCTTTTAAGTAACAGTACTTACTTGAGTAATTTTTTTGGCTACTCTACCCACCTCTGCATGTGTGTGTGTGCGTGCGTGTGTTTGAAAATGATCACCATGGCAACAAACCGATCAGTCTGACATCATTTATTGATCCAGAAAACGACAGAAATTCATCCCTGAAGGCATCACGGTGCTTTCACTGACAGACGTTTCCAGACTGAAGCTTAGAACACACACACACACACACACACACTGTATAAAATATAAAAAATACAACTGTACAAAAAATTTAAAATTCAAAACACGTCGTCCAATGAAACGCGGCCACGGCTGCACGCTAAGCTGTGATTGGTGGATCTACAGAGTGGACAGGAAGTCTCTGACCTGCAGAGGAAACAGAGTCCAGTCACACACACACACACACACGCAGAGATTAAATGTGACATAAAAACAAACCTTGTCAACGATGACTTCCTGTTTGATGCGATCGTTCTTGAAGTCGTCGTTCACGTCCAGAACCAGGACGGGAAGTTCACTTAGATACTCAAAGTCCAACCTGGACACAAGGACAGTGGACGTGTGATTAATGTAGACGCAGCGGAGTCCAACATCACTCTGTCATCTGTCTCTGTCTCATCCATTCACCCTGGTGATGACTCATTTACTGTGTCGGACACCTGAGCCGTCAAAGTCTCAGTCTCAGTCTCAGACTCAGACTCAGTCTCAGTCTCAGACTCAGTCTCAGACTCAGTCTCAGTCTCAGACTCAGACTCAATCTCAGACTCAGTCTCAGACTCAGACTCAGACTCAGTCTCAGTCTCAGTCTCAGACTCAGTCTCAGACTCACCTGAGGGTCCTGTGGTGAAGCCAGGCCTCGTGTTTAAAGTGAAGCTGTTCCAGATATTCAAGAGGAATTCCCTGTTCCTCCTCTCGACCACGATGAAGCAGACGCTGCATACAACGCTGACACACACACACACACACACAGCATTAGCATGCTCACCTGTGGCTCTGCTCTCAGGTAGATGATTGTGTAAGTGTGTGTGGTGTTAGCATTAGCAGCATTAGCATGCTCACCTGTGGCTCTGCTCTCAGGTAGATGATTGTGTAAGTGTGTGTGGTGTTAGCATTAGCAGCATTAGCATGCTCACCTGTGGCTCTGCTCTCAGGTAGATGATTGTGTAAGTGTGTGTGGTGTTAGCATTAGCAGCATTAGCATGCTCACCTGTGGCTCTGCTCTCAGGTAGATGATTGTGTAAGTGTGTGTGGTGTTAGCATTAGCAGCATTAGCATGCTCACCTGTGGCTCTGCTCTCAGGTAGATGATTGTGTATGTGTGTGTGGTGTTAGCATTAGCAGCATTAGCATGCTCACCTGTGGCTCTGCTCTCAGGTAGATGATGGCGTCCAGAGCGATGTCCGGTTCAAACTGCTTCAGGAGCCAGGTGTGCCAGTCCTGATACACACTCCACTCTGTGTCACACAGACTCCCACACTCATACAAGTTGGACGCAAACACGTACCTGTGATGACATCATCACACTCATGAGTCAGCTGACATTAGGGGCGTGTGTGTGTGTGTGTGTGTGTGTGTGTGTGTGTATCAGGAGCATTTAATGCCAGCACACTACAGTATAAACACGTGTACAGCGTCTCTGCGATGACATCAAACCTCTAACGTGTAAATTCATTCACTTTCAATGGACAGACGTGCGTGTCTGTGTGTGTGCGTAGTGTTTACTGTGTTTATGAAGTTAAAATGAAGAGGTCTCACTCTGTCTGTGTTTATGAAGTTAAAATGAAGAGGTCTCACTCTGTCTGTGTTTATGAAGTTAAAATGAAGAGGTCTCACTCTGTCTGTGTTTATGAAGTTAAAATGAAGAGGTCTCACTCTGTCTGTGTTTATGAAGTTAAAATGAAGAGGTCTCACTCTGTCTGTGTTTATGAAGTTAAAATGAAGAGGTCTCACTCTGTCTGTGTTTATGAAGTTAAAATGAAGAGGTCTCACTCTGTCTGTGTTTATAAAGTTAAAATGAAGAGGTCTCACTCTGTCTGTGTTTATAAAGTTAAAATGAAGAGGTCTCACTCTATCTGTGTTTATGAAGTTAAAATGAAGAGGTCTCACTCTGTCTCTGTTTATAAAGTTAAAATGAAGAGGTCTCACTCTATCTGTGTTTATGAAGTTAAAATGAAGAGGTCTCACTCTGTCTATGTTTATGAAGTCTGTGTGTGTGCGTACCTGTCAGAGTACACTGATCTCTCATAGAACTCCACAGGTGTGTCTGTGCGTGCGTTTGTCTGTGTGTGTGTGTATGCGTGTGTGCGTGTCTGTGTGTGTGTATGCATGTGCGTGTCTGTGTGTGTGCGTGCGTACCTGTCAGAGTACACTGATCTCTCATAGAACTGCACAGGTGTCTCAGCCTGCTGCAGTTTCAGAGTCGGAGGCTGAAGCTGAGAACGAACTCTGCTGAGACATGCGTAACTCTGAGGACACACAAGACAGCTCAACATAACTCCTCCCACTTATGTTGTCAATTAAGCAGGTGGGTGGAGTCAGATGTGGTTACCTGGAAGGTGTAGGACCAGCGGCTCGGTTTGTCGTACAACATCTGAAGAAGATTCCCTCCACTTTTCTGAGAAGAGCTCAACTCCTGCACACGCACACACGCACACGCACACACACACACACACACACACACACACAGACACGCACGGTAAACTTGGGTTACATTGGAAAACTTACTCACACACTCAGTCACTCACCTGATAAATGTCGTCACTATCATTCTGGACGTTGCACCATTTTCCAATCGGCTCAGGAATCACCTCCCAGTCCTCTGACGCCCCCTGCAGGACACGCACGAAGGTGGACTTTCCTGCAGCTGACACACACACACACACACACACACACAGACGAGACAGGTTTAAATTCACACTTGCTTCATTTTACTGTCACTGTCACTGTCATATTAGACATCACTGTCTAATAATCCCGGTTTAATCTGGGATTAAATTGTCACAAACATGAATCTGATTTAATAACTGATTTAACAATAAAATCATTATTGATTCATTTATTAATCAATAATCAGAGTGGACAGGAATTATTATTAATGATTAATTATTAATCAATTATTATTGATTAATAAATTGTTTATTGTTATTGATTAATAAATGAATCAATAATCAAAAGAACCACCGGCAGATGAATCAATAACGTTTCAGTGAATAATGTGGACAATAAAAACATTCTACGGATTATCGATGACCAAACATAGATCCTGTTATCGATTATTGACGGCAGCCTCTGTATATCTGACGCACACGGGTGATTAGGCGCGAGATTAGTGTGTGTGTGTGTGTGTGTGTGTGTTCACGGACAGACAGCGGCTCAGTTTAAAGCCAGCGCTGAACTCACCGATGTTTCCCTCTATGGAAATTTTCTTCTCTCTGCGAGACGAAGACGCGGGAACGCGGCACTGCTTCTTCGGTGGCGTCGCCATGTTTTTTTGTTTCTGGTTACGATTATTGATCCGTGGTGATCGATGTGTGTGACTGTTGTCCGCGAGGACGACGAGGGAAAGCGACTGACCGCGCGCAAACTGCGTCTGCAATTAAATTCCGCGCGCACTGCCGCGCAGAGAGACTTCCGTTTCCAGGGGCGGGGCTAAACCAGAGCAAAGAGTTTATAGTTCAAAGGAGGTCTCACTCTGTGTTTATTAAGTTAAAGTGAAGAGGTCTCACTCTGTCTCTGTTTCTAAAGTTTAAATGAAGGTCTCACTCTGTGTTTCTGAAGTTTAAATGAAGAGGTCTCACTCTGTCCGTGTTTCTGAAGATAAAATGAAGAAGTCTCACTCTGTCTCTGTTTATTAAGTTAAAGTGAAGAGGTCTCACTCTGGTTCTGTTTCTAAAGTTAAAAGTCTCGCTCTGTCTGTGTTTCTGAAGTTTAAATGAAGAGGTCTCACTCTGTCTCTGTTTCTAAAGTTTAAATGAAGAGGTCTCACTCTGTCTCTGTTTCCAAAGTTTAAATGAAGGTCTCACTCTGTGTTTCTGAAGTTTAAATGAAGAGGTCTCACTCTGTCTCTGTTTCTAAAGTTTAAATGAAGAGGTCTCACTCTGTCTCTGTTTCCAAAGTTTAAATGAAGGTCTCACTCTGTGTTTCTGAAGTTTAAATGAAGAGGTCTCACTCTGTCCGTGTTTGTGAAGATAAAATGAAGAGGTCTCTCTCTCTCTCTGTTTCTGAAGTTAAAATGAAGAGGTCTCACTCTGTCTCTGTTTCTAAAGTTTAAATGAAGAGGTCTCTCTCTCTGTTTCTGAAGTTAAAGTGAAGAGGTCTCACTCTGTCTCTGTTTCTAAAGTTTAAATGAAGGTCTCACTCTGTGTTTCTGAAGTTTAAATGAAGAGGTCTCACTCTGTCCGTGTTTCTGAAGATAAAATGAAGAAGTCTCACTCTGTCTCTGTTTATTAAGTTAAAGTGAAGAGGTCTCACTCTGTCTCTGTTTCTAAAGTTAAAAGTCTCGCTCTGTCTGTGTTTCTGAAGTTTAAATGAAGAGGTCTCACTCTGTCCGTGTTTGTGAAGATAAAATGAAGAGGTCTCTCTCTCTGTTTCTGAAGTTAAAATGAAGAGGTCTCACTCTGTCTCTGTTTCTAAAGTTTAAATGAAGAGGTCTCTCTCTCTGTTTCTGAAGTTAAAGTGAAGAGGTCTCACTCTGTCTCTGTTTCTAAAGTTTAAATGAAGGTCTCACTCTGTGTTTCTGAAGTTTAAATGAAGAGGTCTCACTCTGTCCGTGTTTCTGAAGATAAAATGAAGAAGTCTCACTCTGTCTCTGTTTATTAAGTTAAAGTGAAGAGGTCTCACTCTGTCTCTGTTTCTAAAGTTAAAAGTCTCGCTCTGTCTGTGTTTCTGAAGTTTAAATGAAGAGGTCTCACTCTGTCTCTGTTTCTAAAGTTTAAATGAAGAGGTCTCACTCTGTGTTTCTGAAGTTTAAATGAAGAGGTCTCACTCTGTCTCTGTTTCTAAAGTTTAAATGAAGAGGTCTCACTCTGTCTCTGTTTCTCAAGTTTAAATGAAGAGGTCTCACTCTGTCTCTGTTTCCAAAGTTTAAATAAAGGTCTCTCTCTCTGTTTCTGAAGTTAAAGTGAAGAGGTCTCACTCTGTCTCTGTTTCTAAAGTTTAAATGAAGGTCTCACTCTGTGTTTCTGAAGTTTAAATGAAGAGGTCTCTCTCTCTGTTTCTGAAGTTAAAGTGAAGATGTCTCACTCTGTCTCTGTTTCTAAAGTTTAAATGAAGGTCTCACTCTGTGTTTCTGAAGTTTAAATGAAGAGGTCTCACTCTGTCCGTGTTTCTGAAGATAAAATGAAGAAGTCTCACTCTGTCTCTGTTTATTAAGTTAAAGTGAAGAGGTCTCACTCTGTCTCTGTTTCTAAAGTTAAAAGTCTCGCTCTGTCTGTGTTTGTGAAGTTTAAATGAAGAGGTCTCACTCTGTCTCTGTTTCTAAAGTTAAAATGAAGAGGTCTCACTCTGTCCATGTTTATGAAGTTAAAATGAAGAAGTCTCACTCTTGTCTCTGTTTATTAAGTTAAAGTGAAGAGGTCTCACTCTGTCGCTGTTTATGAAGTTAAAGGTCTCGCTCTGTCTGTGTTTATTTAGTTAGAATGAAGAGTTCTCACTCTGTCTCTGTTTCTAAAGTTTAAATGAAGAGGTCTCTCACTCTGTTTCTGAAGTTAAAATGAAGAGGTCTCACTCTATCTGTGTTTATGACGTTTATAGAGTTAAAATAAAGAGGTCTCACTCTGTCCGTGTTTCTGAAGTTTAAATGAAGAGGTCTCTCTCTGTTTCTGAAGTAAAAATGAAGAGGTCTCACTCTGTCTCTGTTTCTAAAGTTTAAATGAAGAGGTCTCTCTCTCTCTGTTTCTGAAGTTAAAATGAAGAGGTCTCACTCTGTCTCTGTTTCTAAAGTTAAAAGTCTCGCTCTGTCCGTGTTTATGAAGTTAAAATGAAGAGGTCTCACTCTGTCCATGTTTATGAAGTTAAAATGAAGAAGTCTCACTCTGTGTTTATGAAGTTAAAATGAAGAGGTCTCACTCTATCCGTGTTTATGAAGTTAAAATGAAGAGGTCTCACTCTGTCCATGTTTATGAAGTTAAAATGAAGAAGTCTCACTCTGTCTGTGTTTATGAAGTTAAAATGAAGAAGTCTCACTCTGTCTGTGTTTATGAAGTGAAAATGAAGAGGTCTCACTCTGTCTCTGTTTCTGAAGATAAAATGAAGAAGTCTCGCTCTGTCTCTGTTTATTAAGTTAAAGTGAAGAGGTCTCACTCTGTCGCTGTTTATGAAGTTAAAGGTCTCGCTCTGTCTGTGTTTATTTAGTTAGAATGAAGAATTCTCACTCTGTCTCTGTTTCTAAAGTTTAAATGAAGAGGTCTCTCACTCTGTTTCTGAAGTTAAAATGAAGAGGTCTCACTCTATCTGTGTTTATGACGTTTATAGAGTTAAAATGAAGAGGTTTCACTGTCTGTGTTTGTAAAGTTAAAATAAAGAGGTCTCACTCTGTCCGTGTTTCTAAAGTTTAAATGAAGAGGTCTCTCTCTGTTTCTGAAGTTAAAATGAAGAGGTCTCACTCTGTCTCTGTTTCTAAAGTTTAAATGAAGAGGTCTCTCTCTGTTTCTGAAGTTAAAATGAAGAGGTCTCACTCTGTCTCTGTTTCTAAAGTTAAAAGTCTCGCTCTGTCCGTGTTTATGAAGTTAAAATGAAGAGGTCTCACTCTGTCCATGTTTATGAAGTTAAAATGAAGAAGTCTCACTCTGTCTGTGTTTATGAAGTGAAAATGAAGAGGTCTCACTCTGTCTCTGTTTCTGAAGATAAAATGAAGAAGTCTCGCTCTGTCTCTGTTTATTAAGTTAAAGTGAAGAGGTCTCACTCTGTCGCTGTTTATGAAGTTAAAGGTCTCGCTCTGTCTGTGTTTATTTAGTTAGAATGAAGAGTTCTCACTCTGTCTCTGTTTCTAAAGTTAAAATGAAGAGGTCTCACTCTATCTGTGTTTATGAAGTTTATAGAGTTAAAATGAAGAGGTTTCACTGTCTGTGTTTGTAAAGTTAAAATAAAGAGGTCTCACTCTGTCCGTGTTTCTGAAGTTAAATGAAGAGGTCTCTCTCTCTGTTTCTGAAGTTAAAATGAAGAGGTCTCACTCTGTCCGTGTTTCTGAAGTTTAAATGAAGAGGTCTCTCTCTCTCTCTGTTTATGAAGTTAAAATGAAGAAGTCTCACTCTGTCTGTGTTTATGAAGTTAAAATGAAGAAGTCTCACTCTGTCTGTGTTTATGAAGTTAAAATGAAGAAGTCTTGCTCTGTCGCTGTTTATGAAGTTAAAAGTCTCACTCTGTCTGTGTTTATTTAGTTAGAATGACGAGGTCTCACTCTGTCTCTGTTTCTGAAGTTTAAATGAAGAGGTCTCTCTCTCTGTTTCTGAAGTTAAAATGAAGAGGTCTCACTCTGTCTCTGTTTCTAAAGTTAAAAGTCTCGCTCCGTCTGTGTTTCTAAGGTTTAAATGAAGAGGTCTCACTCTATCTGTGTTTATGAAGTTTATAGAGTTAAAATGAAGAGGTTTCACTGTTTGTGTTTGTAAAGTTAAAATAAAGAGGTCTCACTCTGTCCGTGTTTCTGAAGTTTAAATGAAGAGGTCTCTCTCTCTGTTTATGAAGTTAAAATGAAGAGGTCTCACTCTGTCTTTGTTTATGAAGTTAATATGAAGAGGTCTCACTCTGTCTCTGTTTCTAAAGTTTAAATGAAGAGGTCTCACTCTATCTGTGTTTATAAAGTTAAAATGAAGAGGTCTCACTCTGTCTGTGTTTATAAAGTTAAAATGAAGAGGTCTCACTCTGTCTGTGTTTGTAAAGTTAAAATGAAGAGGTCTCACTATGTCCCAGTTTATGATGTTAAAATGAAGAGGTTTCACCGTCTGTGTTTGTAAAGTTAAAGTAAAGAGGTCTCACTCTGTCCGTGTTTCTAAAGTTAAAATGAAGAAAACCTAAAACCAGCAGGAGGCAGCACTGCAACATGCTGCGTGACAACTGCCGGGAAACTCGAGAGAAGAAGAAAAAGAAGACGTGGAACGTTGGACATCGTTGTGTTGTTGGACATCATTGTGTTGTTGGACGCGTAAGAAAGAGTTTGAGTCAAACCCAGAAACAGAAGAAACGAATAAAGAAAAGCTCCCGTTTGTGGATCAGATGCCTGGATTTGACGTCACAGTCTCGGAGGTAACTCGTCTGCTCTGTTGTCAGAATAATGGGAACATGTTAAACCGGGTCCAGGTCATGGTCCGGGTCTGATCTAGTCCGCTGAGTCTGTCTGAACAAACTCTCTCTTTATAAAAAAAAATAAATAAAAAAACACGACTCGTGACATTTTCCGACTTATTTCCGCGTTTATTCACTGAAGCTTACGTTAGCTCGCATGCTAACAAGACCGCGACACTGATTTACGGCAAACATGTGACCAAAGCGGAAGAGAAGAGGAAGAAGCTGCGCATCAGAAAAGCGGAGCCGCGTCGTGATCGATACCGATTAATAACAGATATCAGCAACATTTCTGATCAGAGGGGGAGAGACATGAGCTGCGCAGGCGCAGACCTGAGGATCGTGTTCAGTCCTGGGCGCGTGCAACTGGTCCAGGTAAACACCGGCTAACAGCCAACACAACAGCTCCTGGAAAATCCTGGAAAGTTTGTGAAAATGATCTGATTTTACCTGATGATCGAGGGTGTGTGTGTGTGTGTGTGTGTGTGTGTGGGGCAATGTCGTACTGATGTAGTTCTGTGTATGTTCCAGGAGGAGGTGCTGGGTCCAGGCCTCAGGGTCCTGGTTACTGGGGCGACAGGTCTCTTAGGTCGTGCAGTCTACAGAGAGTTCCAGAATAACGGCTGGTTGGTTATTGGGATTGGATACAGGAGAGCTAGGCCCCGCCTCCTCCGCTGTGACCTCACTGACGAGGACGCTGTCAGAGAAATACTGCATGAGTACAAGGTGCCTGTCTGGGTTTAGTCAGACTAACATGTTTTTAAAGTCTGGTCTTAGTCAGACTAACATGTTTTTAAAGTCTGGTCTTAGTCAGACTAACATGTTTTTAAAGTCTGGTCTTAGTCAGACTAACATGTTTTTCTCGTGAACGTACTGACCGTTGTCGTGTTGTCGCAGCCTGACGTCATCGTCCACTGTGCAGCAGAGCGACGCCCGGATGTAGTGGAGCGACACACTGAAGCCGCCATTAACCTCAACGTGCATGCCACGAGCACGCTCGCCAAGGAGGCGGGTCAGTGGACATCACATGATCTCATCTTAACTCACACTCTTTCCACACGTTTGTAGTGCAATTAGATGTGTGTGTGTGTGTGTGTGTGTGCGTGTTTGTGCGCGCGTGCAGCGGCGCGCGGAGCGTTCCTCCTCTACATCAGCTCTGATTACGTGTTCGACGGCAGAAATCCTCCGTACGGAGAAGACGATAGTCCACATCCTCTTAACGTCTACGGGCGCAGTAAACTGGAGGGAGAGAGAGAGACACTGAGACACTGTCCAGGTACTTGTCTGTCTTCCTGAGCTGTGTAACGGTCTGTCTCCCTGAGCTGTACAACTGTCTGTCTCTCTGAGCTGTGTAACTGTCTGTCTGCCAGGCGCGGTGGTGCTGCGGGTGCCCGTCTTGTACGGGGAGGTGGAGTCAGTGACCGAGAGCGCGGTCACGTCTCTGTGGCTCAAAGTCCAGGACGTGAGTGAGAGCTGGACTCTGGACCACTGTCAACAGAGATTCCCCACGGACACGCGAGACGTCGCCGCTGTCTGCAGGACACTGTGTGAGAGAGCGAGACAGGTAACTGACAGAGAGCGAGACAGGCAACTGACTGAGAGAGAGAGACAGGTAACTGACTGAAAGAGCGAGACAGGTAACTGACTGAAAGAGCGAGACAGGTAACTGACTTAAAGAGCGAGACAGGTAACTGACTGAGAGAGAGACAAGTAACTGACAGAGAGAGAGACAGCTGACCTTTCTCTCCCTCTCCCTGTGTCTCTGTCTCACCTTTCAGGACCCGTCTATCTGCGGGATCTTTCACTTCTCGGCCAATGAGCAGATGACCAAATATGAGATGGGCGTGGCCATTGCTGAAGCCTTCAAGCTGCCGTCCAATCACCTCATTCCTGTAAATACAAGAGTTATTAATTAGTCTGTTTGAACGGAGCTCACCTGTCTCACTGACCCTGTACCCGTCTGTCTCTCTGTGTGTCAGCTGACTGAACAGCCTGCAGCAGCAGCAGCTCTTCGTCCAATCAACAGTCGTCTGAACTGTTCTCGTCTGGAGCTGCTGAACCTGAGCGTCGCCACGCGACCTTTCACCTCCGCCATTGTCGACTGTCTGTGGCCCTTTACAGACGACAAGCGCTGGAGACAGACAGTTTTCCACTGACAGACAGACAGGTTCATTATATACAGTACATGTGTTAAATTATTGTTGATGTTTGTCAAAAATCTGAAAATAAACTCAAACATAATAAAGTGTGTGTGTGTGTGTGTGTGTGTCTCCACCCTGAGGCGCCACAGTGCCGACTTGTGGCAAAAGAGCATAAAACAAACAGCAGAAGAATGAAAGAACATGAGATAAATATTTGTGTGACTTCAATGATCGTTTATAAATCAAAGGTAACTAAATCTTTGATCTTTTTTTATTCTTTGATGTTCAAACAAATAAAAAGTGAATAATATAGTGGTAATTATAGTTCCCGGTTCGTCCAGCAGGGGGCTTTAGTCAACGTCAGCTGCCGCAAACGCCGCAGAAGAAGAAGGACCGTGCGCATGCGCAGTGTGCACTCGTGGCTCAGCAGAAGATGGCGGCACCCGTGGACCTGGAGCTGAAGAAGGTAACGTGTTTTTGTTTCTCGTGGCTCATCGCGTGGCGGGAACGTGTGGCGCGCGGACATGTAACTTACGTTCAGCGGGATCACGTGACTGAGCGGCTGTTTTTACTTTTTTACAATTCATTAAAAAACAAAAAAAACCTGACAAAGAAAAGAGGCGGGGCTTTACTATTATACGTTCACGTGATGAATTAATGACGTTTGTGTGACGTTGATCCGCAGATTTATATCGATAAACGTGCTCCACCTGCTGGTTGTTTAAGCCCCGCCCCCTGGTCTTCATTAATGCGCCTCACGCTTGATCCGTTCTGACGTCATAACTTCTGGTTTTTGATCCAAGTTTCGTGTTTGTCGATTGAGCCTCTCCCATGACTCAGTGTTTACAACCATTGTTTAAGCAGAGTCTCGGTCTCTGTGCTCTCTCTGCTCCTGGTCTTGGTTTCTGTGCTCAGAGTGACACCTCCTGTCTCTCAGGCGTTCTCGGAGCTGCAGGTGAAGATGATTGACACGCAGCAGAAGGCCAAGATGGCCGACCTGCAGATCGATCAGCTGACCCGCCTCCACAAACACGCCAAGCTGACGCACGCCGAGATCGCGTCGCTGCCTGACAACACGCGACTCTACGAGGGCGTGGGACGCATGTGAGTCTTCATGACGACAGGAAGCGCAAGGAAGTGTCAGGAAGTGTGACGTCACGCACAGTGAGATCAATGACGTGTGTGTTTCAGGTTCATCCTGCAGTCGAAGGAGGAGATCAACAACCAGCTGACGGACAAACAGAAAACAGCTGACGAGAAGAT
The DNA here is from genome assembly GCF_958295425.1 of Solea solea. Lineage (NCBI taxonomy): Eukaryota > Metazoa > Chordata > Actinopteri > Pleuronectiformes > Soleidae > Solea > Solea solea. The sequence goes on from NC_081137.1 coordinate 307,293, forward strand.
CAAAGAGCTGGAGGTAGACACTTTCTCTTTTCACCCAAAACAAGATTAGTAATGTTTGAGAATCATGACCCACTGTGAGTGTGTTTGTGTTTTCCAGCAGAAGAAGTTGTACCTTGAACGCAGCGTCAAAGATGCAGAGGACAACATCAGAGAGATGCTTCTGTCCAGGAGAGCTCACTGATCGATAATCAATAACATGTTCCTAATAAAAGTTCCCAACCTGCAACAGTCTGTTTGCTCAATTACTGATCAATAACAATGAACTACTCAATGAGGATTTAAAAGCATCATTTATTGAAGACATGGAGCTGTGATGTCATAGCGAGGGCGTTGTCGCGGCGATGACTGCGATGACGTCATCTGTTGTTGTTGTTCTGGACGAAGTTGACGGAGTAGGAGCCCGTGTTCTGGTCCTGGTTCACCTGGAAGTTGTTGGTGGAAAGTCCAAACGGCCTCAGGATCATGTTCCCCAGGTCCTTCAGTTTACCTGAGGGGGGCGCTGCAGGTCAACTATCACTGTGATCACTGGTGATGACATCATGACTGATCAGGTTTTCAATACTCACCCATCATCTCCTCCTTCAGCTTCTCATTCCTGTCCTGAATCTGCTGAGGTAACCTCTGAGAGTGATACAGGTCACACACAGAGAGTGAGACAGGTCACACACAGAGTGAGACAGGCCACACACAGAGTGAGACAGGTGAACTGACCGTACAGGCTCCCCTGGCACTGCCGTTGTTTGGGTCTCGTTCCAGAACCTTCTTGTAGTCGTCCAGCGCCTCGTCCAGTTTCTCTGTCTGTTCGTAAAGCTCCGCCCTCCTGAGCAGCGCCCGCACGTAGTCTGGATTCAGCTCTATCGCTACGGTAACCATTGGTAATCAATGAGCGATCGGTCAATACACAGTGATGCACAGACGCTCAGTGATGACATCACTCACCTCTGGAACAGTCCGAGATGGCCCGCTCCTTCACGCCCTGTCAGAGACACACTGTTAGCATGCAGCTAGCTCCTGGTGTTAGCGTGTGGTTAGCGTGTGGTTACCAGGTGAGCGCGCGCCGCGGCGCGGTTGGAGAACAGCACGGCTCGTTCTGTGCTGAAACACACCGGACACACAACCAGAGCCTGCGAGTACGTCCGCTCTGCCGCCGCCCACTCTGAGAGAACACAGTCACGTCAGCCTGAACCGGTTCTGACTGCTCTGTGGACCGGTCTGAAGCGGTCTGAAGCGGTCTGAAACAGGTTTAAAGTGGTTAAAACTCACCTGCAGCTTTAAACTGTCCGTTTCCCGTTTCCTTCAGAGTCAAACTCTGCTGACGTCGACTCTGAAACACATGACGTTGACAGCAGTTAGAACCCCTTACCTCTACCCTTATCTTAACCATCACACTTAACTTTAACATTAACCCTTAACCCTGAAAAGGTCTTTAAAGTTGTGAGGAAAAATGTCCCCACAGAGACATAAACACAAAAACAGTATCAGTACGACACAAACCTGTCGAGCCTGGGAATCACAACATTAAATTCAAGCACTTTCAATGATTTCAAGCACCCGTTTGAACCCTGAACATGAATGAAATGGAACTCTTACGCCACCTACTGCTCATCGTTTCTGAGATGTTACCTCCTTCTCCTCGTCTGTCAGCTCCTTCTCCACCTCCCTCAGGTAATCATCGTCAAACTCCACCTGCTGCTGCATCTCTGAGTCCAGGTCCTCCTCCTCCTCCTGCAGCCTGTCGCTCTGCTGCTCCTCCTCCTCCTGCAGCCTGTCGCTCTGCTGCTCCTCCTCCTCCTGCAGCCTGTCGCACTGCTCCTCCTCCTGCAGCCTGTCGCTCTGCTGCTGCTCCTCCTCCTCCTGCAGCATATCGCTCTGCTGCTCCTCCTCCTGCAGCCTGTCGTTCTGCTGCTCCTCCTTCTGTAACTTGTCTTGCTGCTCCTGTAGCCTGTCGCTCTGCTGCTGCTCCTCCTCGTCCTGCAGCCTGTCGCTCTGCTGCTGCTCCTCCTCCTGCTGCAGCCTGTCGCTCTGCTGCTCCTCATTCTGTAACTTGTCTCTCTGCTCCTGGTGTCCTCCTCTTGGCTCCTCCCCTCTGTCTGTCAGTGTCTCTGGTCTAATGTAGCAGTGCTGAAGCTCCGCCGTTTTACAGTGTGCAGGCTCCAGAGTCTCCTCACAGTCGTAGAAGTCATCTAGCTCCTGCTCCTCCTCCTCCTGTCGAGCAGGATTTCCATGTCTCTGTTCTCTGTTCATCTTGAAGATCTAGAGCAAAATAAATCAACTCAAACACGAGCATTTCCTCAAAAACAAAGTTAAGAAGCTGAAACTGAAGGCTGTAAACCACTCACTCTCCCACACCAAAGCCCACAGAGAACATCAGTGATTTTAACATCACACACACACACACACACACACACACACACACACGAGTTCACAGCTGCCTCCATCACTAACTTCAGGACCTGCAGCTCTTGTGTCCCTGTGAGCTAAAATCACTGATTTTCTGTGGGCTTTGGTGTGGGAGAGTGAGTGCGTCTCTCGTCAGAATGAAACTGAAACTATTAAGATGCTGTTGACTTCAAAAGGTCACACACACAAACACAGACCCACACACACGCTCACAGACCCACACATACACACTGACAGACCCACACACACAGACCCACACACACTCACAGACCCACACACACATGCGCGCACACACAGACCCACACACACTCACAGACCCACCCACCCACCCCCACACACGCTCACAGACCCACACACACACTCACAGTAAATCAGTTGTTTCTCAGTTCTGAACGCCGCTAACAGCTGACACACAGCTAGCTAACAGTGCCTCACGTGCATACGGTGTCGGTCGACGATAACGTCACGTGTCCGTAATGAGTCGTAACGTATCGGACGATTAAATGCGATAAAGAACGACAGTTACGCACTCACCTGCTAACTCCTGTTAGCCTGCCGAGCACTCGCCGACGATCGTTCTGACGTCACTTCCTGAACCTTCTTCTTCTTCTTTTCTGAGGTTTAATGGCGGTTGGCAAACAACGATTTGGTGCGTTACCGCCACCATCTGGTATGGAGTGCGGTTCGAAATGTTAATCCAACTGAACTGTTACTTAAAAGTGAAAAATAAATAAATAAACACGAAAAAAAAAAAAAAAAGTATATATATATATATATATATATATATATATATATATATATATATGTATATATATATATATATATATATATATATATATATATATATATATATATATATACAGATATACACACTACAAAACACAAAAAACAACAACCTATATAAATACACCTATTCATACACACACTCACACATCCTATATCCTCCCAATCAACCTTGTAGTCTTAAGAAACTGCATTAATATTGTGTAGCACTCACTCTGGTTCTTGCTCAACACCTCCACCAACTCCCATTCCTCATCAATGTCTCTCAGCTTTCTAATCATCACTTCTCTCTCCCTTTGATATTTCTGACATTGTGTAATAACATGATGAATTGATTCCTCCTGCACACAGTGATCACATCTGTCTGTATTGTGTTTATTGATATTGTTTAATCCAAATCTGATCCTCCATATTATATTTTCCTCTTTCCTGCTTCTTTCTGTGCACCTAGCCACTCCCACTTTTCTTTGGATACTGTAAAACCATCTTCCTTTCCTCTCCTCCTCCCATTGTTTTTGCCATCTCTCCTTTAGTTTTTGTTTAATGATGCTGTTTATTTCTCTTTTGCTTCATTTTATTGCTAGATCTATATTATTATGTCCCGTTGCTGCTTTTGCCACCTTGTCTGCTATTTGGTTCCCTTTAACCCCTGTAATGTGTGCTGGTATCCATAAACATATTACTGTGAGTCCCATCATCTGAATTCTATATAATGTTTGTTGTATTTGTGCTTGCTGCAGATCCATACACCACACAACCATTATCTAGCACTGATCTCAGTAATCCATTATATATAGCCCTTAAAGTATTCCTATATGCTCCTCATTCCCTACCAACTGAACATCTCATTATATTCAATATTTTCTTTCATATGTCCATTTATTTTTGAATATGTAACTTCCATCTAACTTTCTCATCAAACCATATCCCTAATAGTTTAAAGTATTTCACTCTCTCCAACTCCTAATTGTATAGTTTCAGTTTTAACTGAGAATTTATTTCCCCATTTATATGCCCATTCTTCCATTTTCATAATATCCCCTTGTACCTTTTTTTTTTTACAATGAAATCTATGTTTGTTCCCTTCTTCCAAACTGCCTGAACCTTCTTCTTCTAAACATGGTTTGCTGTTTCTGCTGAGTCATGGTTCTCTATCAGGGCAAAATCACACTATTGTGTTAGCAATGTTAGCTGTGTTAGCTGTGTTAGCTGAGTCATGGCTCTCGCTTTGATGACAAAGAATCAAAGTCAGACACAGAAACTGGAACACAGTCGATTTTTTATTTAATTTAAGTCAAACATTTAATCAATGTACAAGAAAAAGAAGAAACAACAGCTGAGGAGGCAGGAACATGTATATATACATATACATATATATGCATGCACAGTTTATACAGTACGTATAGTTATGTATATATCGTATGTACACACTGCACACCAGTGGACCTAGGGCTGACTCAAGGACAAAGATCGTGTGGTCTGAGCGATCCAGGAAGTGAAGGCGGAGACTCGGGCGTAGACTCCAGGTCTCTGAGGTAGACCACAGCCAATCCCAAATGAGGTCACACCTGTGAAGAACCAATCACAACACTGCATTTCTTCAAACCTCAGCTACATGATAGTGTACACCAGGGTGAGCTGACTGTAGTCTGACTGTAACCAGACTATAATCTGACTGTAGTCAGACTGTAGTCAGACTGTAATCTGACTATAGTCCGACGGTATTCAGACTGTAATCTGGCTGTAGTCAGACTGTAGTCTGAGACTGTAGAGACTGACCAATCAGAGTCCAGCTTCCATCTTCCAGACAAATCAATGGACCACCAGAGTCGCCCTGGAAATGAAAAAACAACTTTATTAACCTGTTTCCTGTACTGTGCTCAGTGTAATAATGCAATGCAGTGTGTTTACCTGACAGGAGTCAGCCCCGCCCTCAGGGTGTCCAGCACACACCATGCTCGAGGTGATGTTGTACTCAGGTAACTGACGCTGACACTGCTCCGGAGCCACCAGAGGAACCTGGGCCTCCTGAAGAACATCAGGGAGGGAACCTGAGAGAGAGACAGGTGAGACAGAAAGACAGAGGTCAAAGAGAGAGTCTGCAAGACAGACAGGTCTTTCAAAGTCCACCTGTCTCACCCTCAGAGTCTCGTCCCCACCCAGCGATGTAACATTGTTTCCCTGCAGAGACGTCATCACCGTCAGGAGGGAAACAGAGCGGCTGGATCCACCCTGAGAAAACAACAACAGTGTTGATGTATGTGTTGTTTATCGACAGCTGTGTGTGTGTGTGTGTGTGTTGTTTTTGACTGACGGGTGAAGTTGATTGGCTGCTGCAGATGCATCATGGCGACGTCGCCCTCTTTGCTGCGTCGGTTGTAGAGTCTGTTGATGACGATGCGATCGATGTGTCGCAGCTGAACGTCGTCAGAGTTCATGTGACTCTGAGCGTGAAGCCCGAGCGCCGCCGTCCAGTACTGGAGGTGGACGTTCTTCCTGTTGAGGAGGAAGTGACATCATTCATCCACGTCATAGTTTTCTACGTCATGGATTGTGTGTTTTTTTTAGCTCAAACACAATCAGTTAAAAATTCTAATTCTACAACATCACAGTTTCTCACCCATAGACACAGTGAGCAGCTGTCAGCAGCCAATCACGGCTAATCAGGGAGGCTCCACACACGTGACGGTCTTGCCACTGTAGAGATGCAATCCACGGCCACGCCCCTTTCACTGCATTTGTCCCGCCCACGACCCGACCAGGTTGTCTCCTGTCCTCTGATTGGTCGGTCTCCCTAGTGTCGTTGGTGACTGGACGAACTCCACAAGCTGAAAAACAGAATCGTCAGTCACGGAACCTGAAGAACACAAGAAACGTGGGGAAAAAAACCCACCAGCGACTCTCCTGGCGCTAATGCTAAGCTAACTACGGTCACAATAAGTGGTCATCAGCATGGCCGTACTCACGTTTGTTGTTACAGCTCAGAGAAATCACTTTATGACTGGAGCATGTTTCACTGCAGAAGAAGAAATGTTCAATCAAAATTGTTTCTCAAATATTTTCCACCTGGTTCCTGTGTCTGTGTCCTGGCCTGCAGTACCTGACTGTGGCCTCCAGGGTCCCATTTCTGGAAATTGTGATGATTGTAAATGCTGAATCCTGTGGCAAAGAGGGCAGTAATGAGGCCTCACCAGACCTGCAGAATCAGACAGGTGAGAGTTACATGTGTCCCAGAGTTACATGTGTCCCAGAGTTACATGTGTCCCAGAGTTACCTGTGTCCCAGAGTTACATGCGTCCCAGAGTTACATGCGTCCCAGAGTTACATGCGTCCCAAAGTTACCTGTGTACCAGAGTTACCTGTGTACCAGAGTTACCTGTGTCCCAGAGTTACCTGTGTACCAGAGTTAGCTGTGTGCCAGAGTTACCTGTGTCCCAGAGTTACATGCGTCCCAGAGTTACCTGTGTACCAGAGTTACCTGTGTACCAGAGTTACCTGTGTACCAGAGTTAGCTGTGTACCAGAGTTACCTGTGTCCCAGAGTTACATGCGTCCCAGAGTTACCTGTGTACCAGAGTTAGCTGTGTACCAGAGTTACCTGTGTCCCAGAGTTACATGCGTCCCAGAGTTACCTGTGTACCAGAGTTACCTGTGTACCAGAGTTACCTGTGTCCCAGAGTTACCTGTGTACCAGAGTTACCTGTGTACCAGAGTTACCTGTGTGCCAGAGTTACCTGTGTGCCAGAGTTACATGAGTCTCAGAGTAACCTCTGTCCCAGAGTTACATGCGTCCCAGACTGACAGGTGAGTGTGGGAGTTTTTCAATTCCAGAAGATGGCAGTAATGCAGCGTCATGGATGTAATTAAGCTACTGTTAAACCCCATAGAAGAAGAAGAAGAAGAAGAAGAGAGTTACCTGTGTCCCAGGTACCGACAGGTGAAGTCAGACAGGTGAGAAGTCCAGTTGTCCGCACACACTGCCAACAGAGTCGTGCCGAGCTGAAACTGGAGACGATTGGAGCCATTCACCTGTAACACAACTAAGACACACACACAGGCGCGCACACACACACGCACACACACACAAAGTCTACGCCAGCACAGACTCAAGAAAACACAGATTTGAGTTTTTTACGTCACATGATCACGTCTGTGTCTTACTGTTAGACTTGAACCACTCACTTTCAGCAGCAGGGGGTGCTCACAGTGACATAATAATCATAAAGAGCGACTCACCACAGTCGGCTTCATCCGAAGCGTCTGGACAGTCGATCACAGCGTCACACTGACCGTTACCATGGATACAACTTCCTGTTCGACACTGGAACTGATTGACTGCACATGGAGCTGTTCACACACAGTTCATCAGTAATCCGTCTTCAAGAATAACTGTGACCTCTGACCTTTGACTCACCTGGTGACCCCAGGTCAACCCCGGAGGTGAAGTTTGCCCTGAATCCTCGACCGTGACCCGAGCTGTCCGTGAAAAACCACACCGTCATCTGATTGGCTGTTGAGAACAAGTCATGGGAGGGGCCACGGCTGCCAGTGAGGACGGCTGATTTAAAAAAAATAACATCATCTTAATGTGTCAGGTGACGACAGAGCTGCAGAGCATTCTGGGTAAAACAACGCCTCACCCAGTAAGGTGGAGTTAAGCCCCGCCCCGTCCCGCACCTCAACGACATCAAAGGTGGCTTCGACATCAAAGTTCAGGAAGTGGAGCTGGATGTTTTGACCCAGCGAGGCGTGAAGAGTCCACAGACCTGCAGCAGCAAAGCAACATGGGTAACAGTAATTATCTGTGATGCCTCTTACGATGCTTCAATTGGGTGGAGCTCATAGCTAAGCTAACAGGTGGCTATTGCCTGGTTCAGCTTCTGTCTCACAGCGCCCTCTAGTGGACCACAGACTTCATTCAGACGGCCTGATGTGCTTCTAGACTTGATATTTTGTATTGGAACAGTTTTTGAAGGTTGAACGCTCTGAACTGAATTCTGGGTAATTAGTGACAGCCCGAGTCGTTGCAACAGTGACTGAACCTGCACTCACACTGGGCCTTGTTCCCGTAGGCGTGCGGGTAGTTTGGCGAGCTGAAGGTGGAGTTCGGCTCCCAGAGGTTGAAGGGTCCTCCACAGTCAGCTGGACATATGAGAGCAAAGGGGGCAGGGTCAATGTCAATGAAAAACTGGCACTGGGCGTGGCTTATATGTATAAGCAGATGACCTGGCACAGGGGGTGTGGTCGTGGGAGGTGGTACAATGGTTGGTTCCGGAGGGGCGGGGCCACACGGAAGACTTGTCAGGGCAATGTCATCCAGTGCAATGTCGTTCCTCATCCCGCCTTTTTTTAAGGCTTCAAACTCGACCTGCAGAGGTCAAAGGTCATACAGTCGTCACCACTTATTAAGGATCAATGAACCCATCACTGTGTGATGTCACACACTCACCGTGGCCCGTGTCGTCACGTTCAGTGTCACCTGGCCGTGGTTCCAGTTGTCACCATAGTTACCGTCTTTCTGGAACAGGACGACAGGAAGTGACGGAGACGGCTGGACCAGCAGGACGCGGAGACGATGGACGTCCTCACCAAACATGTGGTACCTGTTTGTTTACATTCCAACTCAGCTGTGCTTTTCTTTCATTTGTTTACATGTGTGTTTCACTTGTTTACCAGAAGCTCAGACACATCAGCTGTGTGGGCGGAGTCAGGGGAAGACTCTGGATCCTGAAGCTCTTCAGCCATTGGCCAGGACTCAGCGATGTGACGATGTAGAAACCTGTGAAACATTTGGATCATCAGTGGGTGGAGCTACACTGGCTCCACCCATGACTGTACCATTTTACTCCAAAGGGAAGGGTGCTAAAAATGCGTCCTGTACCAAACTGGACTGATTCACTCGGTGGAAACACGGCTCCCAGGTTTCCATGCTGTGCCCGACCGTGTTTATGCAGGTTCCATATGGTTTCAGTTACATGGGAACGCCCATGTGACCTCACCTGACCTCACCTGAGCTGTTGCCCAACGTGTGGTCAACGTTTGGCCCGGTCAGCGGGGGAAACGTGGCACCGCGGGTTCGAATCCAGTCGCCGTCGTCGTGGTGACGCTGACTCCAGAAACAGAAGCCGTGTTCAAATGTACAGGTGAGTCTCTCCTCATCTGAGACAAACACAAACACACACACACTGTCAGGTAACACAGTCACTGACTCTGACTCTCTTCCTACTTCCTGTTGTGCGGCGTGTTACCGGAGAGGTCGGACGCGTTGACGGCGTTGTACGTGGCGTTGAAACCCGAAAGATTGTTGAAATCGTCAGAAATAAACTCCACAGTTGCTACGTTGGTCATCACCCACACTGTTCCAGGAGGGGTGGAGCCTGAGAGCTCAGCTGTCAATCATATCAGCATGTCAGTGTGTGTGTGTGTGTGTGCGTGCGTGCGTGCGTGCGTGTGTGTGTGTATCAGGAGTATTTAATGCCAGAGCACTTTACTATAAACGCGTGTACAGCGTCTCTGCGATGACATTAAACCTCTAATGTGTAAATTCATTCACTTTCGATGGACAGAAGGGCGTCACGGCTGTTGTACACACGCCTACGTGACGGGTGCGTGACGGGTGCGTGACGGGTGAACTACGCCTCAAATACGTGACATGAAGGTGACTGTTAAGTACAATTCTACATGAGCGTACAGACACACACTGTGTAGTGTTTGTGGAAATCAAACAGCGAGGGGTCATTTGTGCCGTGCCACGTGCGAATGCAGCGAACACCTGTGCGCACGCTCGTCTTGATGTACAAATAATGATTTACTTTATTTACAAATAAATGTGTGTGTGTGTGTGTGTGTGTGTATGTGTGTGTGTGGGTGTGTGTTTGTGTGTGTGTGTGTGTGTGTGTGTGTATGTGTGTGTGTGTGTGTGTTACCTGTCAGCTCTCTCTCTCTCCCCACTCCTTCATAAATCTTCACAGAGTCAGTTGTTTCTTCAGTTTCAAACTGATGGAAAGTGATTTGAACTGAGAGTCCAGAGTGAACCCTACAGACACACGCACACAGTAAAGTTGTTGTTGTGTTGTTGTTGTTGTTGTTGTTGTTGTTGTTTGTGTCGTACTGACTTGATGATCCAGCGACAGCGACTGTTGTTGGCGTACATCTCTGAAACACCCGACGAGCTGAACGATCCACTCGCTCCTCCCAGCACAAACTGTCCGTCACAAGCCGTTGCTATGGAGACGAGAGTGACGGCGACATCGTCAAAAAAACGGCTGTTTGTCAATAATCAATAACTTGACCAGTGGGTCACCGACCACAGAGAGCGGCGTCTTCATCAGAGGCGTCGGGACAGTCGTCGCCGCCGTCGCAGAAACGACCGATCGGCAGACACACTGACCGATCGGCGCAGGGTCTCTGATCAGGACCACAGGTTGCTATGGAAACACAGGAAGTGATGTGTCATCACTGAGGACTCACCTGCTTCCAATCAGCTGACTCAGCTCACCTGTCGGTGTGATGGGCGTGGTGCACGTTGTCGTGGACGTCGTCTCGTCTTGTTTCTCTGCACGAAAAGTTTTAGTTTCAACCTTCATTTTTTCACCGTGACCTCACAGTGTGGTTACCTGTGATTTGGACGCTCTTCCTGTCAATCACCAATCCCCTGCTGTCGACCTCCGCAAGTCCCGCCTCCAACTGCTGCTTCACCTCGGTCGCGTCAATGTGTTGATCGAACCGCAGGTCAAAGGTCACAGCCACACTGCCCCGACTGACGACACAAATCAATAACACGGACAAATGATCAGCCTCTCAAACTGATCAGGTAATCAATGATCAGTCTAAATGTTATTGATCTGACCTGAAGTGTAAAACCTGACAGGAAGTGAAGAGTCGTCCGAGGTCACTGAGTCTGAATGAGTCTGACACCTGTCGACCAATCACCACGCTGTCACATTTCAAAATAAAACTGCTGTGTTTTTGAGAAATTAAAGCTGCTGATTTTCTGATAATGTTTTTTTTTCAAAACAAAATCTGATAATGTTTTTATTAGAAAAAATAAAACCTGACATCAGCTTCAGATGTTATCTTTCAAATTAAAAGCTGCCAATGTTTTTATTTCAAAATAAAACCTGAAAAAATTATGTCAGAATTAAACCTGAAAATTCTGTTGTTTTTTTTTCAAATATCATCTTCAGATGTTATGTTTCAAAATACAAGCTGCCAATGGTTTTATTTCAAAATAAAAAACTAGACATTTTTCAGGTTTTATTTTGAAATAAAACCTAATTTTTTTTATTTCAAAATAAATCCTGAAAAATGTCTTCCAAAATGTTTCAAAATAAAAGCCTGTGGTCTCACCACCACTTGGACGTCGTAGGCCAGAGCTTTAAATCGCAGGCTGCTGGAGTTCCTCAGCTCCTCGGAGAAGTCGGCTCCGTCTGTGATCACCAGCCGACCGCTCAGCACCGCAGGCTCAACGGCACCTTAGCACAAACATGAACAACATCAGCACTGATCAATAACATCCTCGGTGATCAGATCAGATCAATAAGACCAGGCTGTGTGTTACCTTCAGGTGTCAGGCTCATCCATGTGACGACGATCAGTGCGACACAGCAGATCAGAAGAAGAGAGGAGACAACGGAGAGGAGAAACTCCAGAGATGAGCAACGCCGCGCCATCTCCACAGCTAATACACGATCAATGGATCAATGAAAAGAGTGAAGTCAGGTCTTCAGTTCCCGTCAGGAGCAAACTGAAGCCCAGTCTGACCTGTGTGCTGCTTTTATTGAGCTGGAAATGATTAATGACTTGTTATCAATACATAAGCTGATAAATGAATAATACGTTTAAATCATTTTCTGTCTTCATAGTTCACCTGTCACAACGATGACTGATGATCATCACAGGCTGTGTGACGCTGACTCAGCTGCTGCCTCCAGTCCTTCATGTTCTCACTGTGAGACCACTCACGCTCCCACACCAAAGCCCATCACAGCACACAGGAGTTCACAGGAGCTGTTGATCACTCAGTTCAAATGTCTGATTTTGTTCGGCTTCATTCACATTTAACCCAGTGACACAAAGTGACCACACGAGGCAGCAGAGGAGCAGCAGCTAAAATCACTGATTTTCTCTCTGGACTTTGGTGTGGGCGTGTTTACAAACTGACACAAACATCACGTTGCTGACCACACACACACACACACCTCTCACTTATTTATCAGAATCTAAAGTCCAGATCCCATAAACCTGTCAGGTAATCTCCTCTAATCTGACTCCACCCCCTGCACTCATCTGTCATCTGTCAGGTGTTTGACATGCATGAGGTCACGTTTAAGATATAACTGCAGTAAAAGATTTCAAATCAACAAGACAAATGTCAACACAGGAACCCAGGAACCCAGTGACCGGTTACCTGGTTACCCGGTTAACTGGTTACCTGGTTACCTGGTTAACTAACTTTTCCACTTTTCACTGCAGGTTCTCTTCATAAACAAACAAACATGATGCTACACAGCAGGTGTGAGGAGAATCAGCTGATTTTATTTTGACACTGTAAAACAAATCAATGACACATCAATATTCTTAAATGCTTTCCTGGCTCCGCCCACAGACGTTTGGGTTTCCTGCTCCGCCCACAGACATCGCTATATTCACTTAAGTTTTATTTGAACATCGAAACATTCGTTTTCAGAAGGGTCATGAGTGTTGGTAGATGTTCCTCACCACTGGCTCCTCCTCTTCTTCATCACAGAGCTCCGAAGACCTGATCAGGGGGTGGAGTCAGGTAAACCGTCTCTTAGCAACAGCTGATGCAATGATGACATGATTACCTCCTCTGCTCAGCTCTTACTTATTAATTGATTCATTTACTTGTTTGTTTTTCCTGTTTAAACAGACTGATGCCACTAGATGGCAGCAGAGTTCCTTCCTCTGCTGAGACGCAGTGAGCGTCAGTGACACTGTTTCCATTTAACTCAGAATCAGAACCTTCGATTCTCGACCCGCGACGTCGGATTTGAGTCAAAATGATCAAACATCGCTTTTTTCTTTGCTTCTTTTTTAAGATGTAAACAAAAAAGTCAATGACAAAATGCAAATACACAGTATTTTTGTTGTTGTCATGTAATAAATGTATTACACATTTATTATTGAGCACGAAAACTCACTAAATCATGAACGACATTGACCGTCAGTTTCCGTAGTGTAGTGGTTATCACGTTCGCCTAACACGCGAAAGGTCCCCGGTTCGAGACCGGGCGGAAACATGTGTTTACTTTTCTTCTTACACACACACTTATTGTCGTTTTCGTCGCTTGTTGCGGGCGGCGTGTTTCGTGTTTCTGCGGGACTGACTTCCGCTCACTGACCTCCGGTTCACGGGCCTCGTGGACCACAGTTGGTGAGGATTAGCGTCGCGCGACTCCTCTGTGGATGTGACAGGACCACAGATCTCCAGCTCACTCAGACACGGCGCCGTGTCAGGTTTCCACAGCTAAGTTTACGTGTTGTGTGTTTGATTAGTTTAATTAACGTCACTGCTGCGTAAACTGTCCTTAAACACTGAGAAACAACTATTCACACTCTTCTAGAATAATGGCCGTTTCTCAATATCCATACTTATCCATACATAAGAGAGGTGCACTTTCTCCTTTTGGCCACAAGGTGGAGTATCTGCTACAGTGAGCACGGGCTTGGAGAATAAAGTGGTAATATTGTAACCTGTTGTTTTAGAAGAGCACAGTTGTTAAAACGAGGCCTTGGAACATTCTGTGGAACTGTTCTTTACAATAGTTTCACAAACACAGACATTCTTCATGCGCGTGTGTGTCTTGTATGTAACTGTAAATGGTGACTGTTTGTGATCATCAGTTTCCGTAGTGTAGTGGTTATCACGTTCGCCTCACACGCGAAAGGTCCCCGGTTCGAAACCGGGCGGAAACATAGGTTTACTTTTCTCTTATTTATGTGTTGATTGATTGATTGATTTATTATAGAGCAAACGTCACCTGCATGAGAATCATTTATGGAACCTTAGTGTCAACAACTGTTTATTTTCCTGTTAATGTTTTGTGCACACACACACACACACACACACACACACACATGCCTCTATGGTGGGTGGGGTCAGTTAGTGACAGGCAGCGACGTCAGCCAATCATTTCTTCTGATTCTTACAGAGCACATTTTAACTATAACTATATAACTTTAGATTTCACATTTGTGTGATGAACTTTACAGCCTCATGGTGTCACTAGAGAGTCTGAAGGTTTGTGTGTGTGTGTGTACACGTGTACGTGTGTGTTTGCTGCTGTCAAAGCAAAGTTTAAAGTAGGACAGAGAACAAAGCCTGCTGAGAGTCCGCGTAATGTCCCTTTAAATATACATGAGGCTGCCGCTCCCCTGCTGTTAGAGTTAAACACACACACACACACACACACACACACACACAGAGCTTAAAGAGGGACAAAGAAGCAGAAACTGCGACGACGTTTATGTGAAAATAAAGAAACCCTTCCACGTTGTTGTTGTTTGTGGCTCCTCCTGGTGGACAATGTTAAATTGCTCATTTTTTATTGGCGTTTGTTTTGAGAAATGACATTTTCACGAAAAAAACAATTCAAAGTTAAAATGATAAAATAAAAGTAAAAAAAAAAACGCAGAATAAAAGTGTGTGTTTTGATAGTCTTAGCGATGTTAGCGACACATTTCTGTAGCGTTAGCAGCGTATTCTTCATAACATTAGGCATGGGTTTCTGTAAAGTTCGTAAAGTTTTTCCTGTCGTCACATGTTTTTAAAAATCTCTTTGTTAAGTTGGTTACGTTTTTGTATGTGATTTTTTGCAATGCTAGTTCCAAGTTGTTTCGTAATGCTAGTAAAGCGTTTTTTTGTAAAGCTAATAAAGCATTTTGTAAAGCTAATAAAGCACTTTTTGTAAAGCTAATAAAGCGTTTCTTTTGTAAAGCTAATAAAGGGCTTTTTCATAATGCTAGTAAAGCATTTTTCGTAATGCTAATAAAGCGCTATGTTTTACTTGTCTTATTTCTCTCTGATGTACGGCACTGTGTTTCAGCTGCTGCTGCTGCTGTTGTTAAAGTGCTTTATAAATAAAGTTGGATTGGTTTGAAATAAAGATGGCGCAGTTTAAAGTGGGACTTGGGTTAGGTGAACCTTGTTTCTAACTGTGAGCAGCAGCAGCAGCTCTTTACTGCTGTATTTACAGCTGTTGTCATGGTAACAGAGACACAGTCCTGACATGTGAAGCTTCAGCGAACAAAGATCAGGGAGAGAGACGGAGACGCAGCCTGAGGACACACAGCTGTGTGTGTGTGTGTGTGTGTGTGTGCTCTTTGATTGTTTACATAGTTACATGTAATCCTATTAACATCTTTAAATGTAAGAATCAAGAAATAATAGTCATAATAAAAACTGTTCAAACAGAGACTGACTTAACGGCAGCAAGGGGCGGAGTCAGTTTGGACGAGGGAAGAAATATAGACAGGCCACATTTTACTGTCTCACACACACACACACACACACACACACACACACACACACACGTCTTCCTGATGTAATTACTGGTGAGTGTGGAGTGGATTTTTTGCTGCTGTTTGGCAGCTGATGGGAACATTTGGACACCTCATTATACACACACACACACACACACTGACACACACATTCTCTCAAAGCAGACTTACGAGGACTTTAACCATGACCATCCCAAACTAAACCTAATTGTAACCCTAAAACCAGGTCTTAACCCACACACACTGACTGTGTGTGGGTTAAGACCTCAGATTAAGGTTGTGACAGATTTTGTTTGACATTGTCGTGAACATGGACGATTCACTGCAGTTTAACTGTGTGTGTGTGTGTGTCTGTGTGTGCGTGTGTAATGCCTGCAAGAACACTCATTGTCATCTTTGATGCTTGTTGCCATGGTTACTGCTCTGGCTGATTTCAAGAAATCCCAGCTCAACTCAGTGTGTGACCTGAAAGAGAGAGAGAGAGAGAGAGTTGTGATGAAGAAGATCAGCTGATCATCAGGACTTGTGTCTCTGAGGTTGTGAGTTTAAAACTCCAAGACCAAACTGTCTGTCACAGATCTTTGTCTCAACCCTAGATCAGCTCGTTCAACCACATCCTGGAACGTCCTGGAACATCCTGGAACATCCTGGAGCGTCCTGGAGTGTCCTGTAGTGTCCTGGAGAGGCCTTCTCAGGGTGAGATTTAAAGAAGACATTTGCAGCACGAACGTCATCAAACACACACACCTGTTGACGATCAGTGACACCTTCAGGGACAGTGGGAGATGTGAGTGTCGTCCTTGTCTCTGTTTGATTCTTCATGATCCACAAACTGTGACACAGGCTGTGTGAAGATGGAATGAATGAGTGAGTGAATGAATAAAGCAGTGTGTGTGCGTGCGTGCGTGCGTGTCGAGAGGTTTAGGACGTCGCTTCTCTGCTCACCAAGTCGAGGGTTCGAATCCCACTCAAGGTAAGTGATTACCACTGTGTGTGTGTCTGGATAAACAAAAACAAACAACAAACCTAAAAACCTTTCAAACAAATAAACAAAAGTCTTGTGCGTCGCTCAGTTGCGTGTGTTTGTGTCATTTCTATTTCAACGAGGATTTCCACTTCAGCAGCAGCTGTGGAAACAACATTTCTCATTTTTTGGAATATTGAGACCGAAGTCATCTCTAACCTGCTTATTACACTCACTCTGTCTGAGAGTATGAGGCCTGAAGCCGGGGTTTATATCCGTCACACCAGGAAAAACATTTGTCTCAGTGACACGGGAAATAAACCAGGGAACGAGGGAAGCTTCTGACTCTCGTTACAAAGGTGCACTGACGGACGAGGATGAACAGACCATAATAATGAGGCAGAGCGAGGGGAAAAAGTGACCTCAGCCAAAATATATCATCATCATCATCAGCATCATCGTCGTCGTCGTCGCCGCTGCCTCATTAAAGTTTGCTTCAGGGCAGAAAAACAGGCAAAGAGGAAGTGAAGTCCAGGTTGTACAGGAAGTCAGACATTTCATCCTCGTCTCGCTTAAAACACGACACTGTGTGTGTGTGTGTGTGTGTGTGTGAAGCGGCTCATGTCAGCGCTGCAGTAAAATATCCTCACGTGTCTTCAGCAGGACGACGTCCACAATCCTGTTCCATCACCTCAGAGGAAGAGGAAGAAACGCAGAGTAACAGGAAACCACTCACTCTCCCACACCAAAGTCCAGAGAGAAAATCAGGGATCGTAGCAGGAGCTGCTGCTCCTCTGCTGCCTCGTGTGGTCACTTTGTGTCATTGATCAAATGAAATCCACACGTTCACGTCTTTATCTCACTGTGAGGTTTGTAAATCACTCACTCTCTCACACCAAACCCCATAGAGAAAACCAGTGATTTTAACATCACAGCACAAAGGAGTTCACAGGAGTGGTTGATCCACTGCTGCCTCCATCACTAACTTCAAATGTCTTATCTTGTTAATTTGTCATTTAAACTGAAGTCAGTGACACAAAGTGACCACACGAGGCAGCAGAGGACCAGCAGCTCATGTGTCCCTGCAGCTAAAATCACTGATTTTCTCTCTGGGGTTTGGTGTGGGAGAGTGAGTGGTTTACACACTTCAGTTTCCTGTTGAAAGGGTTTAAATAATCCAGTTTCTACGTCAGTAATCTGCTGTTTTTTTTTAGCCCTGTAATCTGAAAATGAAAAGTGTTTCCCCTGCTTTGATGAACACTGGTGTAATCTGCTCCTGGTTGTCACAGCTGCTGCTGTGAATCCTCTTCACTTCCACGTCTCCTCCTCTTTCTCACTAAATGTAGGTGAACAGTGAAGCCGACGGCCGAGTCTCCTCTGCTGTGTCGCTGCACGTGACAGCAGTTACTGCCCAGTGAACAATAACAGCACAGTCAGCGCTGCTCCACTGTCTCTGCAGGAGGAGGAAGGAGCTCAGGGATGAGGTGAGTTTACCTCCTGTTGGTGTCATTACAGTCAAATCTATTTGTCCCCGTGGAGCCGTCCTCACAAACATGTGAAAACACTGAAGACAAAAACAAAACAACCCTGTGAAAGTACAAGTGATAACAGTGAAAGAGCAGACTCAAGTTTAATGCAGATTAAGATTAAAATGGCCAGATTATCCCCAAAATTTAAACACTTTCACAAAACACCTGAAATCTGCGTGAGTTTGAGTCGATGACGTCTTTAAGAACATGTTCACGACTTTATCTCACTGACAGGAAACTGAAGTTTGTTCTCTCACACACCAGACCTCACTGAGAAAATCACTGCTGCCTCGTGTGGTCACTTTGTGTCACTGAGTTAAGTCCGAATGAAATATTTTAAAATGCCGAATTCATTCAAATAAGACATTTGAATGGATGGAGGCAGCAGTGGATCAACAACTCCTGTGTGTGTGTGTGTGTGTGTGTGTGTGTGTGTGTGTGAAACAGCGGCTGAATAATAACAGAAGGGACGTACTGTACCTTTAGCTCTATTGATTGTTACACGTATGAACAGAGTTTTATGGTCTGTTAGTTTCTGCTCAGAGGAGAGCAGAAGTGTCCTCCATCTGTGAGAGCCTGAGGACACACACACACACACACACACACACATTTCAGATTGAACCCTTTCAAAGTAAAAGCAAAGGTTGTAAACAAACAACAACAAAAACAAAAGATAATATGTTGTGTGTGTGTGTGTGTGTGTGTGTGTGCTATCATATGAAGTTTAAAGACGACCGGTCAGCGTACGGTGATGTTACGTGGCTACTTCCTGTCTCACAGCGACGTTTTGCACCATTTTTTGTGCAGTTTTTTGCTACATTTACGCCCTTTTTCTCCAGCGTTTAGTGTGTTCAAAAATACGATCCTTTGGGAGAAAATTTTAAATAATAAATCCATAATGTGTTTTTTCTTTTCAGGAAAATTAAGCGCTTATTAAAGTAAATGCGAGTGAATTAGTGAGAGAGTGAACGAGGTGTTTGTCTCAGCTGGGAGCTCAGAGTGACTCACACACACATGAATGACTCTTCTCTGTGTATGATCAGGATTATTATGATTGTTGAGCTGCAGGCAAAAATAAATAAATAAATAAATGAATTCTCCCAGAGAGTCGTCATTAAAAATGTACACACTAAAACAGTGGAAACCTTCAAGATAAAATGTTTGTATTATAAAAAGAGAAACACTTTTATCACCTTTATCTGCCTGTGTGACATCACTGATGTTGTTTATATTTATCACAAACACTGTGAGGAGGCGGGGCCAGTGGTCAGCACTCCATTTAAAGTGTTTTACTGCAGATGTTTGAACATAAGCGGACGACGTCATTCCCGTTCCATTTTGTCAGGACCTGCAGCTGGACCTGCAGCTGGACCTGCAGCTGGACCTGCAGCTGGACCTGCAGCTGGACCTGGACAAGTAGAGGACAATGAAACAGAACCAATCGTTTGTCCAGACACTTATTGATAATTCGGGATTGAGCGATGACAGACAGGCAGGTCATGCAGTGTGAGCCCCGCCCACTCATGTATGCGATGATCGTTCTTGTTTTTGTCCATGATGAAAAAAATATTCAAAAACAAACAACATGACTCAGCAGTTTTTCTCGTTCACTGTCAGCTCTTTGTTCTAAAATCAGGTTCATTAAAGAGAAACTGTGTGTGTGTGTGAGCAGATGTTAGTCCATCAGCTGCTGAGTCCTCAGTTTTTATAATGACTGGACCGGAGGCTCTCACACACACACACACACACACACACACACACACACACACACACACACACTTGATAAACGTGTGTTTTCTTTCATGTTTTTATTTATTTATTTTTTCCACTGTCGCCTCCCAAAATAAAAGCGCCTGGATCTATTTTAACCGCCGTGCGGCTCTTTGATCAGACGGTGAAGAGTCGTCCGACGATCAGTCGCCCGACACCCTCTGAGTTTGTTTATTGGTTTCTTTTTCTTATTTATTGACTTTTTAAGGTTCTTTTCTAAAAGAAGAAACCGTTTCCTTTTCCGACGACTCAAACTCAAAAGTTATCCGTTTAGTTTTGGATCACTTTTGCTTTTTTAAGCAAACTGCAGCTTAGCTCCGCCCACTACCCCTAGTTTAAGCTCTGGCAGAACCATATCTCCCAGCATGCTCTGGGCCTCTGTGTAGTGTTCAGACGCAGCAGTGCAGTTATTATCCACAATCGCAAACAATTCATCATATTAACGGATATTGATACAGGCGGGGGGCGGGGCGGGGGCGGGGCTCTTTTGTATGTTCCATATTTTATTGTAAACCAAAGGTGTCAAACTCAAATGACCCTAAATCCTGGGGTCTTCAGACTCTAAGTTGCGGACTATCTAGACTCTGGTTCTAGGTTTGGGAGACCCTGGACTCTTTGGGTTCTGGTCCTGTGTGTTGGACTGGGCCTGTTGAGCACTCCTCCCTGTGGACCTCCCAGCTCCCCCTGACCTGGAACATTGGGTGGTCCTCCGGGGACGAGGTGATCCGAGCTGCAGAAATGTTCCTGTGACGTGGGGACGAGCGTCCGTGGGCTGAATCACAGCGCGGCTGATTAAGCTTCTGCGAGCGTGCGGCGCTGCACTCTGCACACGGCGTCCATTAAACCTCTGACGAGTTCAATCAGGCGAGAGACTGTCGCTGCAGAGCTGCTCAGGGTTCAGGATCACGGACGGGTTTCCTCGCCGTGAGTCATGTGACTCTGAAGTGTCTTCTGTCCGTGACACAGAGCTGTTTGACATATGACACTCACCAGGAAGCACAAACACTTTTGTGTTTCCATGACGACTAGAACAAGAATAACTCACGGTCCTCTCTGAACATGAACCTAACTCTGAGCCTAAAACCAGGTCTTAAACCATGATGGCCATTTTAATGTCACAGGACGTGAGGATCAGACAAATGTCCTCACGTCCTGTGGTTCTTCAGTTTTCTTTGGTCCTCACAAAGATGCGTGTGTGTGTGTGTGTGTGTGTGTGTGTGTGTGAGAGAGAGTGCTGATGGTGCATTTATGCCAGTGTAGATTATTCCTGAGGTTTCTGATGAGGAACACACACACACACACACACACACACACACACACACACACACACACACACACACACACACACACACACACACACACACACACACACACACACACACACACACACACACACACACACACACACACACACACACACACACACACACACACACACACACACACACACACACACACACACACACACACACACACACACACACACACACACACACACACACACACACACACACACATGCTGCTATTTTTCAAGAAGAATTTTCTCAGATTTTCCTCTCTTGAAAATCCTCAAGGTTGATGTGAATCTGTGATGTGTGTTCTTCTCTCTTCACGTTTCCCTCAGATGAAATGGTCGCTGCAGACGTCAGAGGTGAGTTCACTCGGCTCACAGGGAGTTTTTATTTCCTGCCGCTAAGCAAATCTTCTGCAGCGCTGAGGAAAAAAAAAAACACAAGCAAACAAAAAACCTGAGCTTTGCATTTCAGCTCACTTTAGTTTCCATGAGGGAGCTGAAGTCTGTGGGAGGAACACAAGCATCAACACAACAACAACAGCAGCAACAACAGCAGCTACTGTGGTTTACACTAAGTTTATTTATTTATTTACAGGAAATGAACGCATTTAAAAGTCAAACAGCTGTTTCTGTCACTGTGACAATATAAACATTTATATCAAAGGATCATTTTATTAGTCAATCACAATATTGTTTATATTATATTATTATTATAATATTTGGAAAACTTATCTTCAACCAGACTGAAAAAATCTTGAGGAGAGATGCAGCTGCAGCTCCCCCTAGTGGCACTTAATAATAAAATAAATAAATCACCCAGTCAACAAACACAGCTAACTGTTACTACAGCTAACACCAATGCTACTACTGTTACTGCGGCTAACACCAATGCTACTACTGTTACTACAGCTAACACCAATGCTACTTCTGTCACTACAGCTAACACCAATGCTACTACTGTTAATACAGCTAACACCAATGCTACTACTGTTACTGCGGCTAACACCAATGCTACTACTGTTACTACAGCTAACACCAATGCTAATACTGTCACTACAGCTAACACCAATGCTACTACTGTTACTACAGCTAACACCAATGCTACTATTGTTATTGCGGCTAACACCAATGCTACTACTGTTACTACAGCTAACACCAATACTACTACTGTTACTGCGGCTAACATCAATGCTACTACTGTTACTGCGGCTAACACCAATGCTACTACTGTTACTGCAGCTAACACCAATGCTACTACTGTTACTTCTGTTATACCTGTGTATGTGTGAACATACTGTAGCTTTAATCGCACTTCTCGATACCTGACATGACATCATCACCTGATTGCACTGAACACAGTCAGGTGAGCTGCTGAGCTCAGACTGATTTCACAGGAAGTGTGTGTGTGTGCGTGTGTGTGTGTGCGTGTCACATCGACTGAACGGACACAGTGAGAGGGGGGGAGGCGGGGGGGGAGCAGAACAATAGAGCAGCAGCAGCAGAAACAGAAGTGTACACACACACACTTTCCTTCCACATCTATGATTTACACACACACACACACACTGCTGTGTGGGCACAATGCCATCATCATTTATTCATGTTCCCGTCATCCTTCATGGAAAAGTGTGGATTAAAAACATGACTCTTTCATGAGGGAACTCTCGGCTGCTTAACGTTAATGTTTCACCGTCAGGCCTTTAACTTTCATGTCCGACAAATTACAACAGAACGAACATGAAAGTTTGATTTGAACACGGATTACAACGAGCGGGAACATGTGAAGAGTTTGTTCACGGATCATGTGACCACACACGGAACGCCTGCTCATGTGAAAGACAAATCCTCGCTTTGATTTAAATTACTTTATTTATTTTTAGACACATTAAAGCCACGTGTGATTCAAGGTTGTACTTTCACTTGAAAATCCCTGCTGGAAAGAGAACTCCACCACTGTAAACACTGACCACTGCTAACACCGCTAACACCACTGTAAACACTGACCACTGCTAACACTGCTAACACCACTGTAAACACTGACCACTGCTAACACTGCTAACACCACTGTAAACACTGACCACTGCTAACACCGCTAACACCACTGTAAACACTGACCACTGCTAACACTGCTATTTTACTGCTAAGATCACTAAAACTACTGCTCAGTCGCTGAGTCCCCACTCTATTGTTAGACGTCATAAATCCGATGTAAGATTAAGGTTATTTATCTTTAATGTTTTCATGTAGACTTGCAGGTAAGCTGTGTGTGTTCTCATTAAAACAGCACTTTTAACTTTAAATGACGACAATTAGCTTTGTCTCCCTGCTGCTTCTGAAACCTCTGGTGTTTATAAAAAATAATGAGGATGGCTTGTGTTAAAAACACACTCTGTAAAATGTGTTGATTTGTCTTATTTCAGCGTGTCCACCTCCGCCGTCGTTAGCCTGTTTACAGAGAGCAGAGAGATTAAAGCAGGGGATGCTTTTGTTTTGTCTCAGTTAATTGGCTGAATGTAAGTGAATAGAAGGGGATTAGCGGCGTCGCCATTATTCACTGTGTGGGCAAACTGTGTAGGAGGGCGGACATGTTGTGATTAGAAGCCTCCGGAAACCAATAGCTTTAATGTTTTTCCTCCAGATCTGTGGAAGAAAATGATGAAAAACCACAATTATTCAGAAATAAGATATCAAATATTCACAGATTAATGTTGACAGTCACATTAGCGACAGGGCTTGTCCACCAAGCTGGTCCATTGTTGTGAAATAAAACCTACTACTGCTAACACTGCTAACATCACTGTTTTTACTGTTATAACTGCTAACAACACTGTTGCTACTGCTATCGCTGCTAACATCACTGTTACTACTGCTAACACTGCTAAGATCTCTTTTTTAACTGCTAACATCACTGTTGCTACTGCTAACATCACAGTTTTTACTGTTACTCCTGCTATCACTGCTAACATCACTGTGTAATGGCTAACATCACTGTTTTAATGGCTAACATCACTGTTGCTACTGCTAACATCACTGTTTTAATGGATAACATCACTGTTGCTACTGCTAACATCACTGCTTTTACTGTTGCTACTGCTAACATCACTGCTAACATCACTGTTGCTACTGCTAACATCCCTGTGTTCATGGCTAACATCACTGTTGCTAGTGCTAACATCATTGTTTTTAATGGCTAACATCACTGTTGCTACTGCTAAAATTACTGTTTTAATGGCTAACAATGCTCCGACTATTACTACTGCTGACAAAGATGAAGAAAGTGGTGAAACAAGATGATTATCGACAAATAATCTATCAAACCTTCACAGATAAATGTTTTTAGTCATGTTAGTGACAGGGCTAGTCCACCGCGCTGCTCCAGAGTTAAACATCTCAACAATTATTGGATGAATTCACGGCACTTATGACAATGATGAAGTTTTTACTGATCCTGATCTGGTTATGGTTGACGGCAATGCTAACTAGCTAGCAAGGTGGCTAAGGACTTTAGCTTCAACGCTTGGACAGTCGCCTGGCTTCAGTGTCACAACCGAACAAGGACTTGAACCCAATAGCACGACTCAAGGACAACTTCCAAAAATATTCCAATTTATTGGACAAAGTAACAAATAAAAATCACTCTCAAAAGGAGGAAAAGTATCAACAGAAAATCACTCTATCGAGGAATCACTAGATAAGCAAAAGGCAAAAGTAACAAATTATAATCACTCACTGGGAGGAGACAAAAGGTCTGGGCAAGGTGCCAAATCAAAATCACTCTTCACAAGGAAAAAACTCTGATGGCTCAAAAAGGGACAAAACAAAGTAGCAACTAAGAAAAGCAAAAACCTTACAAACAATTGACGTGGCATGGATTGGCGTGGGTTCTCTGGCATGACAGACAAGACGAACTGGCACAGGGTAAAGGGAAGCACAGGCTATATGTGAACTCAAAGTAATGGGGAACAGGTGGAAACAATCAGGGCGGGGAAGATAATCAGACTGGGGGAAAACTACAGGGGAAGGGCAAGTTAGCTAAAACAAGAGGAAAGAGAGATGTCAAAATAAAACAGGAAGTCACAAGACAAAAAATAGAAGGCAAAACTAAACATAACTTAACACAACTTTCTAGATATGACATTCAGTCCTTTAAGTGTAGATTAGATTGTAATCTACATTATAATCTGTTGAGTTATATTCGATGTTTCAGCTGAAATAATCAAAGTGAAGTGGTTCAGATTCTGGTTTGTTTGTTCAGTCAGCAGCTTCAGGGTCAGGCTCCTCTGAAGGTCAGCAGGTCAACCTGACGAGGTCATGAGGTCATTATTGAGAGAGAAAAATAAATAGTTCTGTCACTCAAACATGTTTTCTTTAAGTCTGGATTATTTTGTGACGCAAAAGACAATTTAAGACGTTCAGAGGAGAAACATGACAACCAGCTGATATGATATTTACAAACAGTATTGGTCTGATACCGGTTAATCATAATACTAGTCAAAATCAGTAATACTCAGAATCACTATTGGTCAAATACTGATCATAATTACTGATAATTAAATTGGTATCAGTCTAATACTGGTGAAAATCACAGAATTAAATTGTTTCTGGTTTATAGAATATTTGTGTGTGAACATCTGGGTCAGACCGATATTGGCTTTGATGGTTATCATGACATGGATCCACAAATATCAGTTTGAATCTGCTGTCAATCATCTTTAATCATCTTCTTACATGGATTTTTATGTTGTTTAATGTAAAGACTTCATCGTACATGAGGAGATGAACCTGAGAGGGAGAGAGGGAGAGAGGGAGTGAGGGAGAGAGAGAGAGAGAGAGAGAGAGAGAGAGAGAGAGAGGGAGAGAGAGAGAGGGGTAGAGTGTGAGTGGTCTCACACTCAGACTCTCAGTGTCTCTGCAGCAGCTCAGCTCTTCACATGGATGTTTGACTCAGATCAGACGACGTGGACCTGATCAGTGAATGGGATTAAACTGACACACACACACACACACACACACACACACAGTTACTGCTGCTGTTGTTCGTGAACGAGGACGATTAAAGATGCTGCTGCTTCCCTCTGTTTTCCTGCTGCTGCTCCTCGAGCTCTGCAGCTGCACAAGTTTTCCAAGTAACATCAACATCGGTGAGTGAGTGAGTGAGTGAGTGAGTTAATGAGTGAGTGTTTATTCTGACTTCACATCATCTGCTTCATTTTCAAGGTTTTTTTAAATGAAATATTCACATGAATCAGTCGTTGCATTTTTCTGAAGCCACAACAACACTGATATATTATCATATATATATATATATATATATATATATATATGATATCATATATATATATATGATTTCATATATATATGATAATATATATATATGATATCATATATTCACTTATATTTGTTCAGTCAGTAACAGAAACATTGTTCGACGTCTTTGTTTGAAGTATTGACTGAAACCATCGATCACTTTATTGTTTTCCATTGATCGACTCTTTGATTGATCACCTGCTGTGACTGACCAACACTTTTACTTTGACATCCAACAGGAACTTTGATGAATGCATGCATGAGCGTTGGTCTGTGTTCATGTGTTCATACGTATTCATGCATGAGTGTTGGTCTGTGTTCATGTGTTCATACCTATTCATGCATGAGTGTTGGTCTGTGTTCATATGTATTCATGCATGAGTGTTGGTCTGTGTTCATGTGTTCATATGTATTCATGCATGAGTGTTGGTCTGTGTTCATGTGTTTATACGTATTCATGCATGAATGTTGATCTGTGTTCATGTGTTCATACGTATTCATGCATGAGTGTTGGTCTGTGTTCATGTGTTCATACCTAGTCATGCATGAGTATTGGTCTGTGTTCATATGTATTCATGCATGAGTGTTGGTCTGTGTTCATGTGTTCATACGTATTCATGCATGAGTGTTGGTCTGTGTTCATCTGTTCATACGTATTCATTCATGAATGTTGATCTGTGTTCATGTGTTCATACGTATTCATGCATGAGTGTTGGTCTGTGTTCATCTGTTCATACGTATTCATTCATGAATGTTGATCTGTGTTCATGTGTTCATACGTATTCATGCATGAGTGTTGGTCTGTGTTTATGTGTAGTAACTAGTGTTACACTCAAACCCTTAAGTACAAAAATGTCCCATTGAAAGCCTGGGTGTAATTCTGGGCTTTTACTTTGAAACTGATCATATTCACGACTCTCCACCAGATGCTGTTTCCACTAGATGGCTCTGTCACATTAAACGTCCTCATGTTGTGTAATGATGTCCTCATGATGTTGTCATGACGATGACGATCAGCAATTCAGTCTGCAATTCTGGGAAGGAAGTGAGTCTAACTGTGTGTCTGTGTTTGACCACCAGGGGGCCTTTTCCCCTCCGGCTCCCACGAGTACGAGGTTTTCCGCTTTGCGCTGGCGCAGCATCAGGACGTCCCGAAGCTGGTGCCGCAGGTGGACGTGGTGGACACGGGGAGCAGCTTTGCCATGACGTACGCCTGTGAGTGCATGCACTTTTATTTTTAACGTAAACTCTGTTTCTACGTTGTTCACATCGTAGCGTCGTAGCAGAGTTGTTTTTGTTTGTTTATTTGGAACAGATTTAAACTCAAACTTTAACAAAAGACTTGAGTCATAAAATCTCTGTCAGTTTAAGTCTACGATCTCCTTAAGAACGTGTTCACGTCTTTATCTCACTGTGACACAGACTTTTCCACCAGGAAACTGAAGTCTGTAAACCGCTCACTCTCCCACACCAAAGTCCAGAGAGAAAATCAGTGATTTTAACATCACACACACAGGAGTTGTTGATCCACTGCTGCCGCCATCACTAACTTCAAATGTCTTATTTTGTGAATTCGGCTGTTGAAATCCTTAGCTCAGATTGACCTCAGTGACACAAAGTGACCACACGAGGCAGCAGAGGACCAGCAGCTCCTGTGTCCCTGCAGCTAAAATCACATTTTCTCTCTGAGGTTTGGTGTGGGAGAGTGAGTGGTTTACAGACTTCTGTCTAACAGTGAGATAAAGAGTGAGATCATGGACGTAGATTTTTTATTCAGGTCATTTTGAGTCCTGATGTAAAGTTGAAAATAGCAGTATCAGATTAATTACCATAATCTAATCCTAATTCCTGGACACGTTTGCATCGACTGACCTCGTCTCGACCTCAGAGATCTCGCTTCTCGCCACCTGAGGCTTCGACACTGAGCTTTATTTAAACACAGGCCAGAGACGACGACGCCGGACGCCGCGGGCTCCACAGCTGAGACCGCGCGTCCCACAGAGCTGCTCGTCCCTCTGACATGTCTGTCCGTCTGTCTGTCTCACGTTTGTAAAGAGACAGGAAGGACGGGGGGAAAGTGTCAGGTGATCAGGCTTTAATTAACGTGGTTAGAAGAGAAGCTGAATAATAGATGAACACACACACACACACAGCAGAAGAAGAAGAAGAAAGAGAAAAGAAGCTTTTTCGATTTTCTAGGTTTTAATCTCATGGTGAAACTTGTCTTTAATCTTTAACTTTAAAACAAACAGATCACAAAAAGTTCAAAGAATTGAAGGTGAATGTGTGTTTTTCACCTCACTTTTAGACAGAAGTTTGTAAAGCACTCACTCTCCCACACCAAACCTCAGAGAGATGGCCAGTGATTTTAGCTCTGCTGCCTCGTGTGGTCACTTTGTGTCACTGAGTTCAGTCTAAAGGAAATACTTCAAACCCTGAAGTGACAAAATAAGACATTTGAAGTTAGTGATGGAGGCAGCAGTGTGTGTGTGTGTGTGACGTTAAAATCACTGATTTTCTCTATGGACTTTGGTGTGTGTGTGTGTGTGTGTGTGTGTGCATGCGTGTGTGTGCGTGTGTCAAATCTGAAATATCCCTTTAAGCATTTGTGTTCATTAGTAAGTCAATGAAAACATACATGTGTTTAAAGAATCTATAAATGAATGTTTGAAATCACTCTTTATCTCTTTGTCTTCATTTAAAACACAACATAGTGACCACAGGTAAAACTCAATGACACTGTGTGTGTGTGTGTGTGTGTTGCTGTTCCACATCCCTGTGGCTAATGCTAACACGCTAACAATAGACGTTTGTCCTCAGGGAGACACCACCGTCATGCTAACGAAGTGTCTGTCTCTTGGCATTAGCGCCACAGTCCCACCGGGACGTCGTCACGCTCCTTCATCACACACACACACACACACACACGCACACACACACACGCACACACGCACACACACACGCACACACACACACACACAGAGGAAACAATGTTGCTTGTTTCTTCTTCTCCTGCAGTGATGATGTCACCAATGTTTTATAATTGTAAAAAAAAAAAAAAATACATATTCAAGAGAATGTTCACTGTTCACTGTGAGCGCCCCCTGCTGATCTCACACATGAATAGAATTCATCCAACAGGAAACTGAAGGTCATAAACCACTCACTCACTCTCTCTCTCACACACACACACACACACTCACTCTCCCACACCAAAGTCCACAGAGAGAATCAGAGATTTTAACGTCACACACACAGGAGTTGTTGATCCACTGCTACCTTCATCACTAAGTTCAAATGTCTTATTTTGTCATTTTCAGCATTTGAAATCCTACGCTCGCGTTTATCTCAGTGACACAAAGTGACCACACGAGGCAGCAGTGGACCAGCAGCTCCTGTGTCCCTGCAACTAAAATCACTGATGTTTTACAAAAGATTTATAAAAAAACTTTTTCTTATTAAATTTTACAAAAACCTTTAAATTTGTTCTGTATTAAACTGTAAAAGAAATGGTTACATTCATCACCTTAAGGACATAAACGTCCAGTGGTGAATTAGTTTCAGTCTTGTGTTTTTGACGTTTTTCTCGGAGTGGTTGTCATGTGATTGTGTCGTCCTCTTGTCGTCCTCAGTCTGCTCGCAGTTCTCTAAAGGCGTGTACGCCATCATGGGTCTGTACGACCAGCGGACGGTCAACATGCTGATGTCGTTCTGCAGCTCGCTGCATGTCTGCTTCGTCACGCCGTCGTTTCCCGTTCACACCAACAACCAGTTTGTGGTGCAGCTTCGTCCTGAGCTGCAGGAGCCGCTCATGTCCCTGCTGGAGCATTTCTGCTGGACCAGGTTCGTCTACATGTACAGCTCAGACTCAGGTGAGGACGTGTGTTTTTCTGCTGTGTCACATGATCACTCTGTAAACTTCAATCAAAGAAACACAAAACATGGACAAAGTGATGGGGGATCAGTGGTAGAGCGCGTTTCAACTGACGGTCAAGGGTTCAATTCCTGGCTTCATCTATCTGTCATCTTATTTCCCTTAAAACATACTTCTCTCCTTGTTTCCTTTCCTGCACTCTTGTTTCCTCTCCTCTCCTGTTGTTTATTCTCCTTGTTTCCTCTCCTCTATTTTCTCTCTCTTTGTTTCCTCTCCTCTTGTTTCCTCTCCTTGTTTCCTCTTGTCTCAGTAAAGAACATATTTTCTGCTGGTGAACGACTCACTGCAACAGACTCTCCTCTGTGTGTGTGTGTGTGTGTGTGTGTGCGCACACACACACACACAGATAAAGAAGTTATCGACCCTGACTCATCCCATAATTATCGCTCTGTCTGGTTGCCATGGATACAGCCTGGCAGTAAAGGCTTCTCAGTTCAGTGAGTGACGGTGAAGTGTTTTAACTTAAAGTCCTCGAAGAGTCCACAAGGACACAGAGGACAGAGGGACACACAGAGGACAGAATTTATTTTTATTTATTTGTATTTATTTATTTGAATTTGGCGGAGGCGGCGTTCGTCAAACTGCTCAATGACCTCGACTTCAAGAGGAAGTTTCAGGTGATCATCGACTGTGAAGTGAAGTGGAGAGACTCAACTCCATCCTCAGAGGACAGAGGGACACACGGAGGACAGAGGGACACACTGAGGGACACACAGAGGACATAGGGATACACTGAGGGACACACAGAGGACAGAGGGATACACTGAGGGACACACGGAGGACTGAGGGACACACAGAGGACAGAGGGATACACTGAGGGACCCATGGAGGACAGTGGGACACACAGACCACAGCTGCAGAGAAAACTTCAGCTCGCATGAACAGAGTGTGTGTGTGTAATTGAACATGAAACTGAGTTAGTGTGGGTCGCTGCTGCTGCGTCGCTATGCTAATGTCTCTCACACACACACACACACACACACTGTGTTATTCACACGTTCATGCACCAACACACTGCTTACAAGCACAGCAGAGACGACAGACGGAGACACTTTGTCCCTTTTCCAGGTTGAAGAGACAAAGACGAAGACGATGGCCGTGTGTCTTTGTCTTAGTTACTTCTCTGGTTTGGATGTTTTTACGAGTTTAACCAAATGTTCATTGTTCATAGACCTAAACCTGTCCAGAGTTAGACCTAAACCTGTCCAGAGTTAGACCTAGACCTGTCCAGAGTTAGACCTAAACCAGTCCAGAGTTAGACCTAAACCAGTCCAGAGTTAGACCTAAACCTGTCCAGAGTTAGACCTAAACCTGTCCAGAGTTAGACCTAAACCAGTCCAGAGTTAGACCTAAACCAGTCCAGAGTTAGACTTAAACCAGTCCAGAGTTAGACTTAAACCAGTCCAGAGTTAGACCTAAACTAGAGTTCATTTTAAGTCCGTCACTCTGCGGCCTCAGGTCTGTCGGTGCTGCAGAAGATCTTGGACACGGCGGCGGAGCAGACGTGGTTGGTCACCACCGTCAACCTGGACGTCCTGACGGAGGCGGCATTCGTCAAACTGCTCAATGACCTCGACTTCAAGAGGGAGTTTCAGGTGATCATCGACTGTGAAGTGGAGAGACTCAACTCCATCCTCAACCTGGTGAACGCACACACACACGCACACACATACGCACACACACACACACATAACTAACTCGCACATGGTTTGTTGTGTTTTCAGATCTCTGCTCAGGGGAGGAACCTGAAAAACTACCACTACATCCTGGTCAGCCTGGTGAGTCCCACACTGTGTGTGTGTGTGGAGGAGGGGGTCAGTCAGTCATACTGTGTGTGTGTGTGTGTGTGTGTGTCAGGGCTTCACCGACCTGAACATTACTGAGTTCCAGAAGCTCGGTCCAAACGTGACGGGCTTCCAGCTGGTGGACTGGTCTAATCCTGGAGTGGAGAAGATCAACCAGGACTGGCTGAACTTTGACAGTAAAGACCTGAGACTGCCCCGCAGGAGCCTGAGGGTATTACACACACACGCACTCAACTCTCCGCCCACTTCTGGGCATTTTTCAAAATTAAGCAGTGGGTAGAGTTAGCTGTAGGTGTGTTGATTTTTAACTTGGATTTACAGCTTGTGGTGGGCGTGGCCACGCGGGTTCATGTACTGCCACCAACAGGTCAGAGTTTGTACTGCACCGTCCTGAGGATGCAGGGTTTAATGATGTGTTCCATTTGTAAGCGGAACTCGGAATTTCCGAGGCCAGGAAGCATTTGTGAACTCAGAAACTTGGCACAGGATTACAAGATGGCCACCATCGTAAACACTGCTACTTTAACCGTTAATTTATCTTCTGTCTTGTTTTTTTTTTACACTAAATCAGTCGTAATCATAGTACTGGTAAATTTGTATACTTTGAGTCACACTGTTGTCTCACATACTCACTGTGACGGTTGTTCTCATCTCCGATTGGTCAGTACACAGGAGCCTTGACCTACGACGGCGTCGTTGCCATGGCAACGGCCTTCCACAACCTGCGACGCCAGAGGATCGACATCTCTCGCCGTGGCAACGCAGGAGAATGTTTGGCCAACCCACCTGCGCCGTGGGGTCAAGGTATCGACATCCAGAGAGCACTGCAACAGGTACACAACAGCTACACAACTACTACACAACAGCTACACAACTACTACACAACAGCTACACAACAACTACAGAACAACTACACAGCTACTACACAACAACTACACAACAGTTACACAATTACTACACAACAGCTTCACAACTACTACACAACAACTGCACAACAGTTACACAACTACTACACAACAGCTACACAACTACTACAGAACAGCTAGACAACAGCTACACAACTACTACAGAACAGCTACACAACAGCTACACATCTACTACACAACAAGGGAGAGGGAGTGGTTTACAAACTCCAGTTTCCTGTTTAGATAAAAGTGTTAGAGAGCACACACAGAGTTTGTGTGTCTGCAGGTGCGTCTCCAGGGATTGACGGGACACGTTCAGTTTGATGAGCGAGGACATCGAACCAACTTCACTCTGACTGTGATGGAACTGAGCCACACTGGAGACAGGAAGGTGAGGTGTGCTGGGATTAAAGATGGGATTAAAACTAGGATTTAAACTGTGATTTGGTATTTAAACTGGGATTATCACTTAAATGAGTTTTAAAAGCTGCACACGTTTCACCTTCATCACACGTCAAAGACAAAATCACATAAATTCAAACTGAAATGTACAGAATCACATTCACTGAAAATCCTTTTCAAAAAGGTTTTCACCAGATTATTTTAACTCTTTTTACGAGAGAGAAAAAAAACATCACAGAGCCTTTTTAAAAGGGTCTTCGGTGAATGCGATGCTCTTCCGAAGAAATGTACGAGTTCTGCAGAAAGAAAGGGGGCGGGGTGGTGACGTGCTGCTCTGTGTTCAGATTGGACACTGGAACGAGAGGCGGGGCTATGTGAAAACAGCGATGTTCAAGCCGCAGGTGGAGGAATATTTTCACGGTTTACAGAATAGAACCTACGTCGTCACCACTATACTGGTAAGACTGTCTTTAAGTTTTTATCTTTGTCGTCATCTGTTTTAAATGTAACACACACACACACACACACACACACACAGGAGGCTCCGTACATGATGCTGAAGAAGAACCACGAGCAGTTTGTGGGGAACGACCGGTACGAGGGTTACTGCGCTGAGCTAGCCTCAGAGATCGCCAAACACGTGGGCTTCTCGTATCGCCTGGAGCTGGTGGGCGACGGCAAGTACGGCTCCAGAGACCCAGAGACCAAGACCTGGAACGGCATGGTGGGAGAACTGGTGTACGGGGTGAGCATCCAACCCTGACCCACACAACACACACACTGTGAATCCCGCTGACCTCTCTTCCTCTTCCTCTTCCTCTTCCTCTTCCGCGTATGTGGCAGAAAGCCGATGTGGCGGTCGCTCCGCTCACCATCACGCTGGTGCGAGAGAAAATGATCGACTTCACCAAACCGTTCATGTCTCTTGGGATTTCCATCATGATCAAAAAACCCACCAAGTCCAAACCGGGCGTCTTCTCCTTTCTGGATCCTCTGGCCTACGAGATCTGGATGTGCATCGTGTTCGCCTACATCGGTGTCAGCGTGGTGCTCTTCCTGGTGAGGGAGGGAGGGGGGCAGGGCAGAGGGTGGGGCCTGCGTGGTCACCCCAACTGCACACAATTACAAAACAACTACACGTAACTACACACAACTACATAACAGACACAGACAGACAGACAGACAGACGACTTTAGACAGACAGACAGACAGACAGACAGACAGACAGACGACTTTATTAATCCCTTTGGGAGGTTCCCTCGGGGAAATGAACAGCTCCAACATCCACACACAGCACTGTTAAAAATAGAGTCACACTTTACAGGATTCTGGAAAGAGAAACACCCCAGGTACCAAACACCATAAAATATAGAATAGAATAAAATAAGACAAAAATAAAAATATAAAAATAAAAATGAAAGTGACCTATGCTATATATATATGTATGTATACACACATACACACATACACACAACACACACACATATATATATATACATATACATATATATATAAATATACATATACATATAAATATGTATATATATACATACATACACACATACACACATACACACAACACACACACATATATATATACATATACATATATATATAAATATACATATACATATAAATATGTATATACGTATATACATACATACACACACATATACATATTATATACACACATACATACATATACATATACATACACACACATAGGTACACACACACCTGTATTGCCCAGGGTTTTATTGCACATGTCTTTATGGTTTTATTGCCCATGTTATTATGAGTTTTGTTGTGGTTATTATTGTGGTTATTGCACATTTCAGTGAGTTGTGATTATGGACAGTTGTTTGTTTTAGTTCGTACTTTTTGTTTTGTTTGCCCAACCATGGAGAGTGAGTGATTTGCCGATGGCGCTGACGTTCGCGCTCTCTCTGTTTGTGTTTCTCAGGTGAGTCGCTTCAGTCCATACGAGTGGGAGGGGGAGGAGTCTGATGACGAAGACGAAACTCTGCCCTCCTCTGCCTCTCGTCAAGCTCCACCCACCTTGTTGTCGAAGCTCACTCACTCACCAGGTGTTTCATTTTCGTCGTCGGCGTCATAGTCGAGGTTCACGTAGTACTTTGTGGCTCAGATTGTAACAGTTAATGTGTTATGTTTTTGTCAGTGTTCTCCCAGGACCAGGACCAGGAGCAGAACCAGGACCAGAACCAGAACCAGCAGAAAGAGAAGGAGGCTCCCGAACACACCAATGACTTTGGGATCTTCAACTCTCTGTGGTTTTCACTCGGTGCCTTCATGCAGCAGGGGTGTGACATCTCGCCGCGGTGGGTCACATGACTGTGGGCGGGTGGAGTCGCATGTTTGTCACACACACACACACACACACACACACACACACACACTGCTGCCTGGTCACTTATATTTAATTTTTTTGTTGAGGCCTGAAGCTCTTTCTATTTCGGGCATGTGTGTGTGTGTGTGTGTGTGTGTGTTTGTGCGTGTTTGTGCGTGTTTGTGTATGTGTGTGTGTGTGTGTGTGTGAAGCCGACCCCGTTGTGTCACCTTCTGCAGGACATGTAATAACATACATGTAAACGAACACGAGTCACACTGTAGTTCATTTACATATACAGTGTTGAGTCATCTGCATATAGAGTGATAATTATACACAATTGTTCGTTCAATCTTTACAAAAATAAAAGCAGGGTTTTCAACAGAAGGAGACTCCGCTCACCTGTCCGTATAAATACTGACTCTTCCTCCTCAGGTCTCTCTCTGGTCGAATTGTCGGAGGAGTTTGGTGGTTTTTCACCCTCATCATCATCTCGTCCTACACAGCCAACCTGGCGGCCTTCCTCACTGTGGAGAGGATGGTGTCCCCCATAGAGGGCGCCGAGGACCTGGCCAAGCAGTCCGAGATTTCCTACGGAACCCTGGAAGGAGGTTCCACCAAAGAGTTCTTCAGTGTGAGGACAACGTTGCTCTTTTAAGGCTCAATGTAGACAAGACGTGGTTCATACTTGATACTCGCCATTATTACACAACTCTCACAGAAACAGGAAGTCCAGGTTTTGATGGAACTCTGAGGTGCTTGTTTTTTCTGTCTTTACACTGTTGTTGAACATTAGAGGTCAAAGATCGCCGTGTTTGAGAAGATGTGGTCGTACATGCGGAGCACCGAGCCCTCGGTGTTCGTCAGGAACACGGACGAAGGCGTGCTGCGCGTCAGGAAGTCGAAGGGGAAGTACGCGTACCTGCTGGAGTCCGCCATGAACGAGTACATTGAGCAGAGGAAGCCCTGTGACACCATGAAAGTGGGAGGCAACCTGGACTCCAAGGGCTACGGCGTGGCCACGCCCAAAGGCTCGCCGCTCAGGTAAACTCTGAATGTCTGCACAGGAAGTGGTCAGTGTCTCGTTCTGTCTCTTTCTATTTTAGTGTCACGTTAAGTTTGTTTAAGTTTGTGCAGAGTTTAGTTTTGATAACTTCAGACTGTTGGTTCATGTTTGGGTTGTTTAGGATCTGCAGACTGACCCACGCTAACAGATACACTCAAGAAACTCAAGAAAATGGTCCAAGCTGCTTCCCTGCAGTTGTGGAGGTCGCACAGAATGTGCTTAAAGTGGACGATAAGAAAAAAAACTAAAATTAATTTCAATTTTTTTACAACCATATCTGAGACACATTTCTTAGATTAATTCAAACTTAATTTTAAGTTTAAGTTTGAGAAAATTCCCCCAAAAAGATTTCCTGTGACCCATCTGTGGGTCACGATCCAGTGTTTGGGACCCCGCAGCATTTACAGACCTTTAAGGGGGCTTGGTCAGCCTGCAGATACATCATCAATAATAGTGACTAAGACGTAGGACAAACTAACCCAGATATAGTTTTAAGTTTTTGGACGTGTTTACTGTCTGCGTGTCTGTCTCTCTGTCCGTCCAACTGTCTTAATCTGTCTCACGTGTGTCTCTCTCTCTTGTTTGTCTCTGTCAGTATGTGTGTGTGTGTCCGTCTGTCGGCCTGTCTACCTGTGTGTTGTGGTGGTTACCTGTCTGTTGCCGTGGTTACCTGTCTGTCACTGCCTGTGTGACTGCACGCCTGCCTGACATCGCCGTCTGTCCACATTCACACACCTGCTGCTGCCGTCAGGTAAAAACTTTGTTCAACTCAAGCTGCCGTCGCTGAAATTCTGCACTGAAATCAGGGTTAAACTTTATCCAAACAGGAGCCAGGACCCCACAAAGGGGCGTTCCTCTTTGCTCGTAAAGCTGGGCTGTTTGTCCGACGAAGAGGAACGCTAACTGTCACCATTTTCAAGTGGAGCGAGTGAATGGAGAGACTTGTAGCAGAGGGGGAGGAGCTTGAAGATGATCCAGAAGTTAACGGCAGAGCCAGTGCAGACGTTTCAGTGTGGGCGTGTTGCCAGGGTTTGGTCCGAGTGAGAACCCTGAGTTCAGCAGCAGAGTTCTGATCGTGTTTGAGCTGAACCAGGATTTTCTTGGGGAACCCAAACAGGGCGTCATTGCAGTCGTCCAGGAGTGAAGTGGTGAAAGCATGAATGAGGGTTAGAATCAGGGAGAGAATCGGGAGATATTTCTGAGCAAGAACAAAGACTAGAGTATGACCTTCTTTACTGTGTGGAGGTTGTGGCATGCAGACATGTCCAGGGCGGGTCCCTGGTCTCCTGTATGACGTTTCGAGCAGAGCGGGTAACGTATGGTTAGTTACAGGGCACTTCCTGTTTTGTGGCGAAATGAACGGCAAAATGTTGTGTTCGGTCAAGTTCGTGTTCATAGATGTGTTCAGGGTTGGTCTTTTGTTTCACATATGAAGTTTGGAGACGATCGGTCAATGTACGGCTATGTCACAGTCACAGCCCACTTTGTAGTTCACCCCAAAAAATCGATGGTTGCCATGGCCACTCCCCTTTTTGAACCTGCGGAACATTTTCATATTTTCTCTGATGCATCTCGTATGAATTTTGCAAGTCGCCAAGATGGACGACAAAATCCAACATGGTTCGACTTCCTGTTTGGTGAAAAACTTGAGGAGGAACCTTCAGAGGGACCTTCAGAGGGACCTTCACAGGAACCTTCAGAGGAACCTTCAGAGGAACCTTCAAAGGAACCTTCGGAGGGACCAAATTGGGGGCGCTATTGAGCCATTTGTGTGAGTTGTTATTCAAAACCAGAAGAGAAAATTTATTGTTTATTAACGGATAAATTGACAAATAATTAAGGTTATTTTATTGTTCAGAAATATCTCTTCAACTCTCAAATAATTGTTCAGCTAAATATTTACCTGACAGCAGCATATGAAAATATATGTATTTATCTTTTTTTTATCAGATGTACCGTGAAGAACTCAGAGACAGATAACAATAATTATTCCAGAACATGAGATTAGAATAAACTGAACGTACGCAATTTCATTCATCGCTGTATGAACGTGACAAAAGCAGCGACACAGAAAATCTTCTTTTCCAAAGAGAAGCACATGTCAGATGTTGTCATCATCCTGTTGTTTTGGACCATCATGAGTAACTGGGTTTTATGTGCATCTGTATGTGCTGTCTCTGGGTTGAGCACTAAAGGCTAACACAGCTCATGAAAGCATCT
Source organism: Solea solea (assembly GCF_958295425.1). Lineage (NCBI taxonomy): Eukaryota > Metazoa > Chordata > Actinopteri > Pleuronectiformes > Soleidae > Solea > Solea solea. Next base: position 346,540 of record NC_081137.1, read on the forward strand.
GATTTTCTCTCATGTTGTTGTGGTTGTTGTTGTTGTTGTTAGCAGATCAGGAGCAGAGTGTTGTTCTAAAACTGCATTATGACATCATCTTTGCAAAGTCACAAGCTAAATGTGTTAATTCAATCATTCTACAGGGCAGGCTATTTCACACATATATATAGTACTGTGTCAACATGTTAGCATTGAAGCTAGTTTTGCTAAATAGCATGCTAATCTCATCCATTCACTTATCACGTTATGTGACCAAGCTAATTCACATATATATTAAAAAACAATAGTGTGTCAACATGTAATTGATGTTAGCATTTCAGCTAAATGTTCAGCTCACTAGCCTGCTAATCTCGTCCAGTCGATCGTCGCATCATGTGACCAGGCTGCTCTACGTACGAAAAATGGATATTATGGATGTTTTAGTCCATGCGTAAAAATGCTTCGGCAGCGTGTGATTGATGTTAGCATTGTTGCTCAAGTTTGTGAACTGGCAAGCTTATTTTGTTAATTTAATAATTACATTATTTGCCCATGTGACTAATGATACATTAGTGTTGTAGCTAGGTTTGCTAACTAGCAAGCTAACTTAGTGAATATGATAAATTAATTATCTGTACATAATGCACTTTAGGACAAAAACTCTTGTTGCTGATAATGCTGTCATTATATTAACGAGCGTGACTGAGCAGCATCAGTGATTGTTTTTATCATCGCTGCTACGTAAAGAAGAACAACAGGAAACGTGTTATTCTTCTGTTAAAGCAAAGAAGAAACCTCCTAATCAATAATCACAACCTGCACATTTCAACGTGTTGTTTGTGGATGTTGTTTCTCCTTTATTTATCAGCTCAGGAATGGAAATGAATGCAAGTCAAATGTCGAGCAGTAGGATTGACAGTTTTTGAATCCAGACCATAATAAGATGTGATTTCCTCTAATGATTAAGCCTGGACGTCTGCTGTAGCCGTTCACTGGGCTCAGCACAAGCTCGAGATTTAGAAATCCAAATCCAATATTCCACCAACTCCTCACAGAGTTTGTCCTCCTGGTTGTAGACCAGATATGTCCAAAGTCCGGCCCGCGGTCCAGTCACAGCCCTCTGTCAGATTTTGTTCTGTTCTAGACCAGTGGTCCAGATGTTACCTTCAGACATCCTCCCCTCGCTCTTTCTTCATTCCTCCAGGACACAGCTCTTACAAGACAGTCCTCAAACTTGGTAGTCCAAGTTGGAGGTTGTCCCAAACAAGCGTCATCTAGATGTCCTGGAGATGTGGGTTTAGAATTCATCTTGGATTCTGCATTGGTTGAACTACCTCTTGGCCCACAGATCTACAGTATGTCTGTAAAAATGAAGATGGTTCCTCTGGTTTTATTGTCAACGCCAAGAGTTTAACTGTTGAATGCCTGTTTTTTGCCGAATGCCGAAGTCGAGAGACATCGTTGTCAAAGACCATCAAGGGACAATCATGTTCTGTATTTAGGTTGGAAGATGATCTGTTGAAATGACAGTTTGCGATGAGACAGTGGTGAAGCCCCGTGAACGTCTATAGCAGAATCCTTTAAACTGAAGCGACAACATTTGAACGAGGTCTGGGTTGAAGAACAGCGAGGTTTGATTTGATGGCACTAACCATGTCATGATGTTTCTGTCTTCTTCTCGACGGCAGTTTCCTGCTCATTAACACGTAGTTTCCCCTTCTATCCTCACTGTTACTGTCATCTCCGTAGAAACCCTGTAAACTTGGCAGTGTTAAAACTGAACGAGCAGGGCCTGTTGGACAAATTGAAAAACAGATGGTGGTATGACAAGGGAGAGTGCGGCGTCGGGGGAGGGGACTCCAAGGTCAGATCACCGTGACCCCCCAACGGGTAACGACAGGCAGTAGTACAACCGGGCGGTAACCGGCAACAACCAGAAACTTTACCGTAGAACGTTAAACACTGAAGTTTAGGTTCGTCCACAGGAGTCGTGAAGGTGGAAAATCTTCTAACATAAACCAGACCCTGGATGGTATCGGGTTTGCGTGAGGACTCCAGATAGGGCTGTGCAATACTGCAAAATTTGGTATCGATCCAATACCAAGTAAATACAGGGCCAGTACTGCCAATACCAATATCAATACCGATACTTTTTACGACTACCATCTACTTTTGTGTAGGGGAGAGCAATGTTTCATAATTTATTAAGTGAATGCATCATCAATTTGCAAATCTGACTGAAAACTTGAATTTTCATGATTATTTAATTATTTCATAAATTTTCCTTTAATTAATCACGTTTATGATGATAATAAAACACAGGACAAAGTTTTCAGGCAAATAAAAATACTTATGTAAGTATCTCAGAAATGTTTACAGAAAACTTAAATTTCCCTTTTGGAGTGGTAATCTGCATTTGCAATTAACAACATCGCAAACATCGCAGGTTGCAGTGGTATGATTTACAGCTATAAAAAACCTCCAAACAGCGCTCCTCTTCCGCTCTGCCATCACGCAGCCACAACAGTGCGCTGCTCGCCTCGCAGTGGGGAGCGGGTTGGCAGTGGAGTAAAGGGGAGGGGATAATTGAGCATGAGTGAGGTGAGAGAAGAGCGGTGTTGTATGGCCAGTCGGTCACACAAGAGAAACTGAAACTTAAGAATCGATCTCATCACCCAAGTATCGATCAATACCCAATACCAACGTTAGTATGGATACTATCGATATTTTCGATCGATCCGCCCACCCCTAACTCCAGACCATCATTTTAACTCCAGTCTTGGACAAGGGCGTGCGTCCTGTTGTGAACTCCGAAGTCATTTTATTGGGTTTCGAATTTGACTCCAAAGTTAAAGCACAGTCACTTTTAACCTTCCTCTTCACAGGTTTTGCAGTTTTTCCCGTACATCGTCAATAGCATCAGTGAACCAAAGATAGCGGAGTGTTTCCAGCTCTTGCCGGTTACCCAAAGTGATATCGTAATACACATCCCGCACACAGGGAGTCAGGCTAAACCGAGCTGGATGGAGTATTAACACATATCACTTTGATGCTAACATTATTTGTGTGTGTGTGTATATATATACATATTTGTGTGTGTGTGTGTGTGTGTGTGTGTGTGTGTCATTGTGCCTGTTTTTATTTGATAATTTTGTTTGTTTTTGTCATATTTTGGCGTCTTCTGTAGCGTGCCACCTGTACAGCTAATGCTACTGTTGCTAAAGCTCGCCGCGGTTGCCGCAGCCTGAACAATAACATAAGATAACATGGAGGTGCATAATGTTATTTATGTTATTTCCACCCCATCCCCCTCCCCCTTCCTCCCATGGTTCTTTGAAGAATCCCGGTAAACCTAGCCGTACTGAAGCTCAATGAACAAGCCATCTTAGACAAGTTGAAAAACAAGTGGTGGTATGACAAGGGGGAGTGTGGACACAAGGACTCCGGCAGAAAGGTCAGTTCTTGAGGTCACTCCTGCCTGGACCATAGGTCATGTGTTGGTTTGACCTCAAACCCTCAAACCTTTAACCCCCCCCCCCCCCAATGTTTTTTTTCTTCTTCATCTCGTCAGATCAGATCAGATCAGATCAAATCAGAAAAAGTCCACACAGTTTTCCTGGAGGCAGCCATAGACAGACAGACTGACTTTTATACATCACTTTACTTTGAGTCACAAATCTACATTTATTTCATTCTGTGCTGACATGTTTGAAAGCTTCAGGAGAGGATCCTTTTTAAATAAAGTCATCACACATACACATACATGATTCTGCAGTCATGTCTTACATCGGCCTCCCTCTCTCTGTTTATGGCTGCTGACCGAATGAAATTGAAGCCACTCAACCCCCCCCCCCCCCCAAAAAAAAATCCAACAAATCAATTTAAAGATTAGTGAAACAGACTTTTTTTTTCCAACAGGAAACTGAAGTTTGTAAACCACTCACTCTCCCACACCAAAGCCCATAGAGAAAATCAGTGATTTTAACGTCACACACACACACACACACACACACACACACACACAGGAGTTGTTGATCCACTGCTGCCTTCATCACTCAGTTCAAAAGTCTTATCTTGTCAATTCGGCTTCACACTTATATCCTACATATCCTTTAGGTTCACATGTTTGTTTTTTAGGCTGATACTATGTTTTTTATTTACATTTGTATTATTTGTGATGAATTAAAGCTGAGCTGTTATTTTAACTTAATAGTTTAGTAAAGCGCACACATGTTTCTCTGTGCATGACGTTGCATGTGACAGACAAATAAACACAGACTGTCAAACGCTGTGATTTCCTGGAGAGAATCACTTTTATTTCATAATTCTATTTGTATATTCAGTCGTTACAGGAGAGCAGACAGTGGTGGAGGCAAAGTTACATTCTCTGTTCTGATGAAATAAAGTCGTCTGTGTCACAGCCTTTGACAACTGTTCGAAGAATAGTGATGTCATGACCTCCTGCGATGCGATTGGCTGTCCCTGACTCCGCCTCTCTGTGCTGACAGGACAAGACGAGTGCGCTCAGTCTGAGCAATGTGGCGGGAGTGTTTTACATCCTGATTGGTGGACTGGGTCTGGCCATGCTGGTGGCTCTGGTCGAGTTCTGCTATAAGTCCCGCCTCGAGTCCAGGAGGATGAAGGTGAGTCGTCACTTCCTGCTCGATGATGTCACCACGCGTCTGTAAAACAACTTTCACTGCCTGTGCCAGTCACCGAGAGTTCAACCAACTCACCAAGTAACTAACCAAGTAATCAACCAACAAACCAGCTAACCAACCAATCAGTTCCAAGTAACTAACCAATATTGATCAACCAACCAACTAACTAACAAAACCACCAGAGTCAGAGTTTTATAGATGAATAAATTAAAATATTGAAAGCATAAATAAATGTTTTACATTTATTTCTACATTTCTGTTCACTTACATTTATTTCTTGATTTATTGATGTGTCCATATGTTAATGAGGTAGGAGGTCCTAACCTCAGTCAACAGCATGATTGGTCAAATCAGAGACCCAGACAAACATAACATTGCAAAGCAGCTCCAGTTAGCGTAATGTCCTCGACCGGGAGGTCACTGCAGACCTTCACAGTGTTGCCAACTCTGTTGTGCGACGAGCGACAAATCAAGCGAGTTTTCTCTGGTGTTATTGGAGACTTTTGTGGTTTTTGGAGACTCTCACGTGAAAGCACGTATCACTCTGCAGTTACTGCCGGGATCTCCTCCCCCTCCCAAAGCACTCACAGGCGGTCAGTCTCACAGTCAGAGGGTCAGAGGTCAGCCTCTGCAGCAGTCCCAGCCTGCAGTCACTGCAGACCCTCACCACTCACCACTCCACGTCCAGGCTGCCGTTCCACCCTGGCTTACAGAGTGGGGTGTAAATGTTTCTTAACTCAGTCTCTCCCAAAAGAAATCACTGCATTTAATACATACAGTTGAGGCCAAAATGATTAGCCCCCCTTTGTGAAATTAGACAAAACTCTTGATTTCTCTCTGGAAATGACCATTAACAACAAGTGTTTATATTGCATTTGCATGTGCACGGCACCCAGCAATCACCCAGCAATGATGGGTTTTCTTTTACATTTTTTAAAATATTACTACAAAACAGGTTTTAGTGATTTATTCGTCGCTCATAAGGATTTATTTTCAAACTTATTATCAATGTAATAACAAGCTGCTGTGTGGATTCATACTGATGTCTAAAACGACTTCCTAGAGGTTCCTAATAATATGATCGTGAGTCTGCAGGTTTATTATTTTATTTATTATATTTGTAATTATAATGATAAGTTAGCTTTATTTGTAAACCACCTACAAAAACAGTTTGAAATTTGAACTTTGAAATTTTTTTTTTAAATCATCATAAAAGTACTTCATGTTGTCATTATTTCCTCTGTTTCCTGCAGGAGCTCATCGACGCCGCCATGATGAGCACCAGCTTTGGCGGGATGATGACAGGAGGAGGAGGAGCCAGTGGTATGGTGGCGGCTGTGGGCGGGTCAGTCGAAGGAGGAGGAGGCGGAGCGTCTGGATTCGGGGGCGAGAATGGTCGCGTGATGGTGCAAGACTTCCCAAAATCTGGAGCTCAGGGTTTACCATGCATGAGCAAGTCAGCTGGACTGGGACGGTCCTCCACCAGCATGTGATCCAGACTGAGGCTCCTGATTGGACAGAACGCTCCTATTTGTCTGTCTGTGTGTGTGTTTGTGTGTGTCTCTGATGACAAACTGGGATTAAAAACAAACAAAAACACAACTTGACTTTTCTACAAACGCTGTTTCAAACTCAACTCGATGAAACTGCAATAACTGAGTGTGAGGAGAGAAACAACGAGCTGCTTCCTCCTTTTTTCTCTTTTAATTAAGTGTAATTGTCGGATTTGTCGGAGGTAATGACACTGTGAGCGCCCCCTGCTGCTGAGAAACCAGAGGCTCACTCTCAGTGCTGCGTTAGTCTACGATGTCTTTAACAACAGGAAACTGACGTTTGCAAACCACTCACTCTCCCACACCAAACCCCAGAGAGAAAATCAGTGATTTTAGCTGCTGGTCCTCTGCTGCCTCGTGTGGTCACTTTGTGTCACTGAGGTCAATCTGAAGGAAATATTTCAAATGCCGAATTGACAAAATAAGACATTTGAACTTAGTGATGGAGGCAGCAGTGGATCAACAACTCCTGTGTGTGTGTGTGTGTGTGTGATGTTAAAATCACTGGTTTTCTCTATGAGGTTTGGTGTGGGAGAGTGGGTGGTTTACAAACCTCAGTTTCCTGTTGTTAAAGTGAGATAAAGATCTTATGCAGCAGCAGCAGCAGCATTATCAGCAACAGCAGCAGCAGCAGCAGTAACAGAAACAGCAGCAGCAGTAACAGCAGCAGCAGTAACAGTAACAGCAGCAGCAGTAACAGCAGCAGCAGTAACAGAAACAGCAGCAGTAACAGTAACAGCAGCAGTAACAGCAGCAGCAGTAACAGAAACAGCAGCAGCAGTAACAGCAGCAGCAGCAGCAGTAACAGCAGCAGCAGCAGTAACAGCAGTAAAAGCAGCAGCAGCAGCAGTAACAGAAACAGCAGCAGCAGTAACAGTACCAGCAGCAGCAGTAACAGCAGTAAAAGCAGCAGCAGCAGTAACAGCAGCAGCAGCAGTAACAGAAACAGCAGCAGCAGTAACAGTAACAGCAGCAGCAGTAACAGCAGCAGCAGCAGCAGCAGCAGGGGGCGCTCACAGTGTCTCACGTCTCAGAAGAAGAACTTCTCCCTTTTGTCACATTTACACGAGCGAGTTTGAGCATGTCACAGAAACACAGACGAACGCGTGTCCTTGAACACATCACTGAAGAATCCTCTCATTTCTGTGTGTTTGTGTGATTTTAACATTTTCCCCGTACGCTGATGTCAAGTTTCACCCCCAAGTTCCGGTTTATATAGTGGGAGGGGCAGGGGGAGGGGCCTGGAGGATGACTAGCATGCGTCTGTGGTGCAGGTCTCGTGTTTCTCTGGACTGAAAACACGTGCAGCAGAACTTTGTTTCATACAATTAAAGTGTATGATGACGTTTGTCATGATTGATGGAGTGATTTTGATTTGGTTGATTTGGTTGATTTGGTTGCCTGCGATCAGGTCCGTGAGTGTATTTAATAAAAACTTTGACACAAGCTCCACGTCGACTGTGTTTAGTCCCTGAGGCTCGTCCATCTTTTCTATTTCTGTTTCTTTATCGATTGGTCTCTCAGTGGACGCTCTTCATTTCCTATTGTGTCTCTGTGACTGTACTTTCTCTTTCCCTCACACACACACACACACACACACGCTCATTATTTCATGTGTTTGTCCTCGTGTCCTCGTTTCTCTTCATCAGCTTCTCCTCTTCTCTGGACTCTGAGGACCTTTCGCTGAGTGGTTTGTTGTCCTGAGGGGGACATCATAAAACGTAACACCTCATTAGTCCCTGAGCTGTGAGGGAGGATGGACACAGACAGAGACAGACAGAGACTAAGTCCACAATTAGCCCCAGAAAACTCATTAACATCTACTGCCTGTTCACATGGAAACTTCCAGAAGAGGAGGAAGAAGGAGGAGGAGAAGTCAGAAGAGGAAACGGAGAAAGAGGAGGAAGAAGAAGAAGAAGAGGGAAAAGGGGGAGGCACAAAGCCACAGTTCTGCCTCATTAGGGCCAGGTTTTGGTCTCCATGAGGACGATTGGTCCTGACAAGGTCAGTGTTTATGACAGAAAACACACACACACACACACACACAGGCTGATGTATTGGGTCATGCTGCCACCCAGTGGACAGCTGCAGAACAACGACTGTATTTTTTTATACTAAAATTACGATGGTTGTCATGGCAACCGCTGGATGAACGGAAGGGAATTTGTCCTTGAAGTGGAGGGTTGCTGGTTTGTGGCTGTTGGTCTCAACAAGAGGTTGTGAGTACAAATCTTATGATGACGTGAAGTGTTTGAGTTCAGTGTTCAAAGTAAACAATGAACCTGAAGAACCCTCAGTGAAGTCCTGAAGTCATGGGTTCAGCTCTTGTGAGAAACAGGACCTTTTAAACCAAACTTCCCACATGCACCAGGTGTTCATGGAGCCCTGGCTTTGTTCACAAACATCAGGTTGTTCAGTCCACCAGGTGGCAGGTCTGGTTCCAAAACTGTGCACTTTTGTACAGTGCACAGTTGTGCACTGTGCCACTGAGCCACTGTAACCGGTACCTCTGTGCCAAAGACGTCATGGTCGCAATGGTCACAAGTTCGATTCCACCCCTGGCTCACTGTCCTCAATTCCATTGTAAGTAGCTTTGGATAAAAGTGACTTACAGCACCAGGAAACTCAGACAGAAACCATCAGGACAAGTAGCTCAGTCCATCAGTGGATGACTTGTGTCGCTATGGTTGTGAGTTCAAATCTTACGATTAACTGAACCTCTACACTTCTTTAAAATACCAGCAATGTGTTGCTTTACAAGAACAGCGTCTACTGGAAGAACCGCACTTGTATTTCTGAGGTTGTGAGTTCAAGTCTTGTGAGGAACTCAGCTATTTGAGTTCACTGTTCAAACAGTCAAAAGCTCTCAGAGAACCGGAAGAACTGAATGAGCAGGTAGTTCAGTGGTCAAGAATGCTGCTGAGAAGTCCTGAGGTCATAGGTTCAGTTCTTGTGAGGAGCAGTGTCTTTTAAAGCTCTGAGTCCAAAGTCAAGATTGAAAGGAGACAACATGTCCAGGATATAGAATAAATTTGTGGTCTGGTGGTTGTTTTCGCAGTCATAGTGATGTGTGAATCTGCAAGGTGGCAGGTTCAGTTCCCCAGTGGTTTGGCAGTAGCCAAAGCTAACAATTTATTACACTTAGCAAGACAGTTGGGAAGATGGCGGGGCAGAACCCAAAAAGCTGTAGGAACTGGTAGCTCAGTGGTCAAGAATGCTGCTTTGAAGTCTGGATGTCATGGGTTCAGTTCTTGTGAGGAGCAGCAGTTTTTAAAGTTCCACATCCAGAGTGAAGATTGAAATGAGACAAACCTGCCTTAATGGAGCAAGAACTGGTGGTGCAGTGGTTTTGTTCACAACCATGGGTGTCAGTCCACAAGGTGGTGGGTTCGATTCCACAGGTTGCAAGAGGTGAGGTTGGAGCAGGGGCTAGGTGAGGAAGCGCAGGTAGTGTAGTGTGAGGTGAGGAGAGGAGGGGCAGGGCAGGTAGCGTCAGGTGAGTTGAGAGGAGGAGCAGGGCAGATAGTGTGAGGTGAGGAGGGGCATGGCAGGTGGTGAGAGGAGGGGCAGGGCAGGTTGCCAGAGGTGGGGTGGGGAGGGGCAGGGAAAGGTCAAAGGTCAAATACTTTATATAACACTGTGCAGCAAAAGGTAACCGCATTAAGACACTTAGGTGGTGGTGGCCTTCGGCCACCACCACCCAACTGTCTTAATGCGGATTTAAGACAGTTGGCCTGGGGGTGGGGGCCTTCGGCCCCCACCACTTTTCCAACTGTTTTGCTTGCTGGACTGGGGGGGTTCGACTCACTCGTGCCCCACTGGCCACTGGGGGGGTACGACTCACTGCTGGCCACTGGGAGGTACCGCTGATTGGCGCCACGCTGGCCACTGGGGGGTACGACGCACTCGGGGTACGACGCACTCGGGGTTCGTCAGCTGGTGTACTGTGTGGTTGTGTCAGTCAGCAAGAGGTTTGGTTCTGGTTCCAGTGAACAACTGCAGGGTGGAGGACTGGAACTGGAACTGAACCTGCCACCTTACAGCTGAGACACAACCTTACGGTTTGGAACAAAGCCACCACGCCACCAAGGCCGCCATCGTCTAAGATTGCTGTCTGCTTTTAATCTTGAGTTTGGATGAGGAGCTTTAAAAGCACCTGCTCATCACAAGAACTGAACCTATGAACTCATGACTTGACAGCAGCATTTTTGACCACTGAGCTACCTGCTCTTGGAGTTCTTCAGGTTCTCTGAGAGCTTTTGACCATTTACTTTGAACACTGAACTCAAACAGTTCATCATAAGACTTGAACCCACAACCTCAGACATACAAGTCTTACTCTTCCAGGAGAAGGCATTCTTACTGAGCTGCAGAGGGACAGGTTGCTGATATTTTCTAGTTCTTATTTTGGTCTGAATTTTTAAAGAAGTGTAGAAGTTCAGTTGATTGTAAGACTTGAACTCACAACCTCTGAGATAGAAGACATGTTCTGCCAGACTGAGCCATATGTCCTGATGACATGTCTCTGAATTTCTTGGTGTTCTTAAATGTCTAGTCCAGGCCAGAATATTTAAAATTATCTTTCAAACATTTTGTAGAATCACTTTAGCCAGCTGATCTACCTCATCAGAATCTGAAGTCGTCAGAGTTGTCCCTGTCCGACAGTTGTCAGGTCCACAACCACAAAGTTGTTTCAGAAGAAAGGTCCCAGATCCACCAGGAGTTGGGGGCATGGTGGCTTTGTTCAGTCCACTGCCTGGCAGGTGCAGTGCCACCGCAGTTGTGTTGTGTTGTTCAAGTCCTCAAGGTGTCAGACTCCATTTCCCAAGTGTGGGGTTGTTCAAGTCTGTAAGGCAACAGCAGACTGTACAAAACGCCACAGTTATGGATGCACAGTGCCACCTTGTGGACTGAACAAACGTATGGTTTTAAGCAAAGCCAGCACTCCATGAAGTCCTGGTGCATTTTGTCTCCTTTCAAGAAGTGAGAACTTCACAGCAACAGTGTTGTCCACTGAGCTGCATGCTGCTACACCACTTGAGTTCATCATAACATTCAAACTCACAATCTCACAGATACAAGTCTTCCTCTGATGGACTGAGCTACTTCTCTGATGGTCTCACTCAGAATCCCTCAGTCCGGCAGGTTCAGTTCCATACCCGCTGGGTTGTTGGTCATACAACAGTGGGGTTCTGGTCCAGTGGCTGGTTCAGTTCTACAAGGGCAGGGTTGTATTAGTCCCAGGGCCCGAGAAGTGGTAAAGGGTTAGGACTAGCCTCAGTTAAAGAGACAGTTCTAAGTGTGACAGTATTATTGACACATGATCAGCACTGTTCAAAAACAATAACAACATTAGCTCCTCCTCCTCGTCTTTGTTGGCAAACAACCTTGGACACTTTATATTTGGACAGTTGTGTGAAAGCTTAACCTTAATAAATAATAAAGAATCCACAGCAGATTATTTCTGAATAAGTTTAATGTTCATGTAAATATCAGTAAATGCACAATATATAATGTGATAGAATCATGATAAAAAAAACATGTATACAGATTTATATTTAAAGCAGAGGAAATACATATTGAGTTGTTTATTGAAATAAAACTGTTTGTTTGAAACACTCACTTCTCCTTATTTTCCTTTGAACAAAAAACCCCAAAATATTTGATCAAGTTTCAGAGAATAAGTTTTTTGTCCCTGTAACACCTCAGTCAAAGAGACAAAAGACGAGTCCTTGTGTCTCTCTGTCGTTTTGTCGTTGTGAAATTTGCGTACGTGTCGGTAATAATTTGTGTCAATTGTTTCGCTTCAGATTTTCAGACAAATTTGAAATGTGGTCGACCTCAAACCTGCGTCTCCGTCCGTCCGTCTCAGCTGATGATGAAGACCCTCGGTCCGTCCTCTCTCATCGGAGGAAGACTCTCGATCACCATGTTGTCCATCAGTCCGTATTTGTCCTCTTTTTTGCTCCTCCCTCCTTCTCTTCTTCTTCCCCCTTCTCCTTCATGGGGCAACGCCTCCTCTGCAAGCCCCTCCCTGTCCACTGGCTGAGACAGCTGATTGGTCAGCTGCTTCATCGTCATCTGTCCAAAGAGACGACAAAGACTTTATTTCACATCCTGAATCTAAAACCCTGTGAAGACACAAACGTCCCGCACGTCATTTTCCCGGCAACGTCGATGTTTACTCTGCGTTCTATTTACATCGCAAATGTGTCGGAAGGTCGCAAACGCATCTCGGGCTAGTTATTGTTGGACTGTGAATCACATGATCCAGGTATATTAGTCCGGCTAAGTTCGGACTAACGTGATCACATGACATGAACGAAAAATGAATGATTGTCTTCGTCTAAGATAATCATTCTAATCAGTCTAGACTAAAATCAGACTTTCAACATTGATGTAAACACTGAGTGCGTGTGGAGGGGGAGGGGGCAACAACCTGTAGCTCCCTGAAGAGGTGGAGCATGGCCACGCCCACCACGATGACCACGAAGGCTCCGAGCGTGGTGACCACATCCACGGCCGCCATGCTCCTCCACTCCTGGAAGAGGATGATGGAGGTGGAGAGGACGACGGACGTGAAAAGGACGTAGTAGATCGGGTAAACCAGCAGAGTGTTGAAGGAGTCCAGAGACTTGTTCAGGTAGTTCACCTGCACACACAGAGTCACATGACCACCACGCTACACACCAACACATGACCTCACAGTTTACCTCACAGTTTATCTCAGTTTACCTGGGTTACTATGGAGACGACGAGACTCACGAGCAGGATCCACGAGAGAGGCTGAGCGAGCACTGAAATGTCATAAACCACTGGAGAGAGAGAGAGAGACAGAGAGAGAGACAGAGAGAGTGAGAGAGACAGAGAGAGAGAGAGAGACACTTGTTTTGACTTTTAACACAACATGTATTTCTCATTTCACATAAATGAAGTCACTGACTTGTAAATGTAGAAATGTGTGATCAAATAAATAAAACAAATATGAATCATCCCAAACACACAATTCATTTAAAAAGTTACAAATCTCTCCATCAACGTTAATCCCCGTCACTTTCACAGGTTACACAGTTCATCCATAATTCAAGGTGAGAGACAGAGAACAGATTAAAGTGTCACAACGTAGATACAGGAGCTCGCTCTGTCTGTCTGTCTGTCTGTCTGTCTGTCTGTCTGTCTGTCTGTCTGTCTGTCTGTCTGTCTGTCTGTCTGTCTGTCTGTCTGTCTGTCTGTCTGTCTGTCTGTCTGTCTGTCTGTCTGTCTGTCTGTCTGTCTGTCCGTCCGTCCGTCCGGTCAGTCAGCAGCGCTGAAAACAGTCCAGAGGTCTAGGACGTCGCTTCTCTGCTCAACACGTCATGGGTTCGAATCCCACTCAAGGTAAGTGATTACCACTCTGTGTGTGTGTGTGTGTGTGTGGGTAAACAAAACTAAACAAAACTAAACAAAAACAAACAACAAACAACAAAACTAAAAACCCTTCAAACAAACAAAAGTGTGTTGCGAGGTTCGGTTGCGAGGTTCGGTTGCGAGGTTCGGTTGCGAGGTTCGGTTGCGTGCGTTTGCGTCATTTCAATTTCAACGAGGATCACCACTTCATCATCATCATCATCATCAGCAGCTGGGAAAAACGTCAACAACATTTTTCATTTTTTCTGACTCTTATTTTGTCCAATTCTGCATTTGGTATATTTCATTTCATCCTGTGTGTGTGTGTGAAATGGCCTCTGGACAGGTGTGACAGAGGAGAGCGGCATCATGGGAGCAGTGAGGAGGAAGAAGAGGGAGGAGGAGGAGGAGTGTTAGTAGATAAAGAGAGAGAGAATGTCACTGGTTATCGTTCTTTGTTCTTTGTTTGTCGAGGAAGTGAAACCTGAAGCTAAAGCAGAAGGTACAAATTAAACTTTCTGTTTCTGACGTCACTTCTTCATTCTTCTGTGGACTGTGTGAACCGGACTGTGGGCGTGTCTGTGGGCGTGTCTGTCTTCTGTCGTCTCACCTGTGTTGATGACGATGGCGAGGCCTTTCACCGAGGACACGGTGAAGGCGCCGAGCAGCGAGCACACGCCGATGTAGACCAGGATGTTTGACTGACCGTAACGTGGAGAGAAATACAAGACGAGCACGAGACAGAGCAGCAACACTGCAGAGACGTACACCAGGAACCCTGACACACACACACACACACACACACACACACACACACACACTTTTCTGTAAGAAAGCCATACAAAATCATAATTCTGAGAAAAAATCAGAAATCTGACAAAAACAATAATATTTCTGAGAAAAAAAATCTTAATTCTGACAATTCTGATGTTTTGACCCCGCCCCTCGTGTTCACCCCACCCCTCACCAGGCTTGAGCAGCTTGCTGGTCATATCCTGTAGCGATGTCACTTCCTGTTCCTCCGGAGCGTGGAGGACCAGCAGGACGCTTCCCAGCACGCACAGCAGACAGCCGAACTTCCCAATCACGTTCAACACCTCCCCCAACAGGTAGGAGGAGAGAACTGCACTGCAACACACACACACACACACACACACGTATCACACGTGCGTCGCTGCGATGTGCTTTGTGCGCCGCTGTCGTCGTCAAAGGAGCGTGGATCTGTACCTGATGAGCACGCTCAGAGCGCCCAGAGGCGTGACCAGCGTCGCCGGAGCAAACATGTACGCGACAAAGTTACACACTTCACCTGCTCCCACTGCACACACACACACACACACACACACACACACACACACACACACACACACACACACACGCGCGCAAAGAAAACATTGATTATAATTACATCATCATTTTACTTTAGTCTTTTATAAAAAAAAAAAACAGATTCTTACTGGTTAACAGGCCTCCCCACCACAACCAGTCCTTCAGGTAACCATGACCTCCATGACCTACACACACACACACACACACACACACACACACACACACAAAAATGTGTTTTTCCAACTTTTCCAACAGGAAACTGAAGTTTGTAAAGAACTCACTCTCCCACACCAAACCCCATAGAGAAAATCAGTGATTTTAACATCACAGCACACAGGAGTTCACAGGAGTTGTTGATCCACTGCTGCCTCCATCACTAAGTTCAAATGTCTTATTTTAAGAGTTCGGCATTTAAAATCCTACGTTCAGATTTACTGTAGGGACTCAAAGTGACCACACGAGGCAGCAGTAGACCAGCAGCTCCTGTGTGTGAGATGTTAAAATCACTGACTTTCTCAGTGGGGTTTGGTGTGGGAGAGTGAGTGCTTTACAAACGTGAAAAGTCTGTCTGACAGTGAGATGAAGACGTGATCATGTGACGTAGACATCGTAGACTCGCCTGCTCTGGTGTGACCGGCGTCGGCCAATCGTAGCAGAGCTTTCTTCTTCAGAATGACGCTGGAACCAATGAGGACGGCTGAGAGCAGAGCCAGAGTCAAACCCAGCCAGTGGTTATAAGACGAGCCTGGAGACACACACACTGACACACACACACACACACACACACACACACATTAATAAAGGTCTGTATTTTTAATATTTGATGATTAATATTTCATTATTGCAGCTGAGATGAAGAAAAAAGTTATTTATTCACATTTATTTAATTTCATTTGTTTATTTTTTTGACAACATGTTTTATGACGTTAATATTTACTTTATTACTTTCACTACGGCGGCTATTATGTTTATTTTTAAGGAGAATATTCAAAATACCAATTTTATGTCATATTATATTAAATAATGATATACGTATATATAAAAACACACATATATGTGTATATATACATATATACACATATCATTATTATATTATATATACACATACATATATACACATATTATATTACATATATGTATATGTATATATATAGATATATACTGTATATACTCAGTTATTCTTGTCGTTTTTTTCTCCATGTAATCACTTCAGTTTATCATTTGTTTACGAGTGTGTGTGTGTGTGTGTGTGTGTACCTGTTGTGTTGCTGCTATCGTTCAGGTGTGTTTTGTCTCCAGTGATCACACACACAGCAGAGTGGGAGCCACACCACAGAGTCAACAGTGAACCTGCAGAGAAACAACACACACACACACACACACACACACACACAGAAATCAACATTTATTTTTCTTCCTTTAATGACATTGAATTAAAATGAAAACTGTTGAAAACAGACGATAAATATCACAATCAGAAGGTTTAACGGAGACAACAACAATAATAATAATGTTTTATTATTGTTCAGTGATTCTTGAGAAAAAGGACAAACCAGGTTAACTTTTGTTAATTTTAAATACTTTGAAAGTTAAATGAGGAAGACCTGTGTATAATAATAATATAAAGGTATAATTAAAAATGCATAAATATCCATATAACATAACATAAGTAAATAATAACATGTATTACATGAAGAGAACTTTAACTTTCAGAAATATAAATACAAAGACAAACAGCAGACGTCAGAGGAAGTGTGGGCTGTGACACCGTTCTACAGAATTTGATGGCAGTTCTCAAGGTTTAAAATAGTTAGTGTAACAACTGTGTAACATGAAGGTTTTTGTCTATTATAAGATACTTACACACTTCAAATAACAGACTTTTTGCTGAGTCAAGCAGAGTTAACATACATCAGGTTATGATGTGGATAAATGTGAGTTTCACTGAATTATTATTATTATCATAAAAAAGAAGAAGAAGAAGTTTCTGGAAATATGAGCCGTTTGATTTAGTGGAGTTTCTGGTTCGACCACTGATCATGTTTGCACTGTCAACACACACACACACACACACACACACACACACGTAAAGGCCAGAGGTCAAACAGCGTCTCTCATGTCTGATTCTACATCACGTGACTGTGTAAATATGTTTTATAAAACAAGATTTGTTTTTGTTTTGAACGTAAACAAATAATACAAAAATACGTTTTATTGTGAAAGGACAGAAAGACACAGGTGTGTGTGTGTGTGTGTGTCTCACCTGCGCTGCACAGCGTCTCGTTGTCCACGTGAACATCTCTCATCGTGTCGCTTCGACGACAATAAACGAAGAAAGGCGAAGAAACACGAGTAAATCCTTTGTTTTAAAAATAAAATGCAGGGAAAACCGCTGTGTGTGTGTGCGTGTGTGTGTGTGTTGTCGCCAGCAGCAGCAGAGAAACAGGACGTGATGGCGGCTCCTCCTCCTCAGACTGAGCGTCACCTGAGCCTGACCACGCCCACTCTATCCTATCATAGCGGGGCAGGTGAGCGAGCGAGCGAGCCACGCCCACCTGCACAAACTCAACACACAAGAGACTTGAAAAAAATCTAAAAACTATTAACAGATAAATATATATTTACATAATTCTAATAGTAATAATAATAAATAAATAAAGATTCTTTTCAAACACCAAACCTCATAGAGAAAATCAGTGATTTAAGCTGGGCGGGGACACAGGAGCTCCTGGTCCTCTGCTGCCTCGTGTGGTCACTTTGTGTCACTGAGTTAAGTCTGAATGAAATGTTTCAAATGCCGATTTGACAAAATAAGACATTAGAAGTTAGTGATGAAGGTAGCAGTGAATCAACAACTCCTGTGAACTCCTGTGTGTGTGTGATGTTAAAATCACTGGTTTTCTCTATGGGCTTTGGTGTGGGAGAGTGAGTGCTTTACAAACTTCAGTTTCCTGTTAGAAAAGTCTGTGTCACAGTGAGATAAAGACGTGAACACTTTCTTAACCATGTCGTAGACTTAAACTGATGCAGATTTTAGGAAAACAACTACTTTACTGTTGTTTTTTTATGAAAATAGTTTGATTTTAAATGTAATAACCACGGTGTTTACGTTTAAATGTGTTAAACATGTTTAACTCTCCCAACTAAACTAAATGACAATAAACTGAAGTCACAAGATTTTTCCCATAAGTCACAAAACTTTATTTTCTAGGAAAAATAAATTGGTCCATTTCTCAGCATTGGGGTTGTTGTTGTTGTTTCTTCAGGGGTCAGGGGTCAGGGGTCGGGTTCAGGGTCGGGTGACGACGCTGGGCCTCAGTTGCAGTAATTCTGGAGGTCAAAGATGTTGCAGGGTTTGTGGCAGCACTGCTCCACAATGCCGCGCTTCACCATCATCTCCATCTGGTCCTTGAAGGCGAACTCGGCCGCCTCGTTCTCGCCGCCTGCCACCGCTGAGGCTCCGCCCACCTTTGCGGGAAGGAAACCTGAGGAGACGGAGTGGACGCGGTCAGTCATCGCCGTCACGTTTTTTTTTTTGCATTTTAAAGACGCGCAGTTGCCGCACTCACCCAGCAGGGGGTCCACGTCTCTCTTGGGGTTGTAGAAGAAGCCTCTGTCCCCGCAGACCAAGTAGAGGGCGTCGACCAGGTGAGAGCCGCACAGGTGCTGAGGGGCGGAGACAGCCTGAGCGCCCGCCGGCCAAGACGCCATCAGTAAGACGAGCAGAGAGACAGACTGGAGCCACAGCGCCGCCATGGTGGAGGAGAGCTGCAATTACACGCGCAAACACACAGACACACACACAGACACACACACAGACACACACAGACACACAGACACACGCACACAGACACACACAGACACACACACACACACACACAGACACACGCACACAGACACACACACACACACACAGACACAGACAGACACACAGACACACACACAGACACACACATAAACACACACGCACACAGACACACGCACACAGACACACAAACACAGACACATAAACACACACACAGACACAGACACACAGACACACAGACACACACACACACACACACACGCACACAGACACACACACACACACACACACGCACACAGACACACGCACACACACACACACACAGACACACAGACACACACACACACAGACACAGACACACAGACACACACATAAACACACACACAGACACAAGGGGAGGACGAGTCAGTGGATGAAGAGGAGGTGATGAAGGAGATGGGACAGGAAAAGATGAGGGAGAAGGAGAGAGAAGGGGAGAAGTTAGAGGAGGCAAAGGAGAGGAAAAGAAAGAAGAGGAGGAGGAGGAGTGTGTTACCTGTCAAGCTGGAGGAGGTGAGTCTGTGATAAAGAGGAGGAGGTAACAGGAGCTGAGAGCAGGTGAGTGTGAGGAGGAGCAGAAGTTTGTCCTCCTCACTTATACTCATCACCTCCACCTGGACACGCCCACTGTGTGTGTGTGTGTGTGTGTGTGTGTGTGCGTCTGAACGACGACAATCACTTAGTAAAACAAACAGAGTTAATGAAGCGACTTAATCTGATCACTGACCAATACTGACCATCATCATCATCATCATCATCATCATCAATCATCAGCTTCTGCTCATCTCCGCTGCACACACACAGACACACAGACACACACACGCACACACACACACAGACACACACAGTTTTGCTGACTCCTGTTATCGTCTGTTTGTCGCTAACTGAGCAGAAACTCAAGTGAGTGTGATGTGAACAGTGTTACCGTGACGACAGTTCATGACGAACGTCACAAAGTGTTTTTCTAAGAATTTCTTCTTTTGCTGATGACATGCAGCTTTTCTGTTTTTTCTTTAATGTGTGAATTCATTTGGTCAAAAACCACACAAAAGCAAAATATTAATATTATTGTTTTTTTGAACTATTCCCAAGAATCGTGAGAAAATACAGTGGGATTCTTGTATTTTATTCCAAACAAATGTTCATAAAATAAATAAAAATCAAATAAACAGATTTCTTTCCCACTTCAGTACAAAAAAATTGAAAGGCGAATAATTTCCATCAGAATAATCGGTTTCAAATCTTTGATTTAGGAACAATTGAATCCACCAACTAATCAATGTACAAAATAATTAACTCGACTTCTTTGTTTCAGGATTAATAACATATGTCATTAAACACAAGTATACACTGTATTTTTAAAACATGTTTAAACATCTTTTACATTGATCATCATACAGTATATACATACATATACATACATATATATATATATATTATTGTTTCTTTTCCTTTGCTTTGTTTAACTTGTGGCTAACTTTCTATTAAATATTTAAGTTTAATTTTAGGTTTAACTTGTAGTTTTCGAAAACACAATATTTTTTATTTTGTCAATCAAAACAAAAATGGTTAATCGAAAAACACACATTAACCATTTTTGATTTATGATTTAATCATATATCATAAATTGTTGAGAACGTGACTTATAAACATTTTGTTGGGGGAAGTTTTGATTTCCGTGTGGATCCTTTCCAACTTTGTTTGTAACGCAACTTAAAGCAACCAAAGTAATAATAAATCAAATCAATAAAAACTCATGACATACATCGGGAAAGGTTTTGTCGTGTTTTTGTGATTAAGTGATCAATCTGACAAAATGTTGAGTATGTTTAACTGTTGTTCAGACACATTAACCCTGTAAGACCCAAATATACAAAGTTTACCTTTCAGATGTCTTTGCCTTTGATGCAGTTTTTTTAAAGTGTATGTATGATTTTAGAGATATGTTGTAATATTGCAACATTGGGCTTAATTCCTGTATTTGTACTCACGTAGCCCCACAAAGGTATATAACATTAATAATAATAATCACACATCAGTCATATTTTTGATGAAGTCATTTATTACAACATTCCCTTTTCTCTTTCATGGTGGTCAAAGTCCCAAAAACAGTTTTTGTCCTCTGAAAAGCAAAGGCGAACGTCACACTTGCTGTGTATCCTTTATTGCAGTGTCTGCAGCGCCCTCTCCCTGTCTTCCGTGGGAAATGTGCAACGAGGTCTTCGCGTACGTCCAGTGGGAGGTGTGCACATCTGTTGGTCGATCTCTTCCGAGCATTCGGACGGCTTCCTGATGTCAGGAGATGGTCGTCCTCTCTCCTCCCACCGCTCAGGCCCCCTCCTGACGTCACAAATTATGGAAGGAAAAGGGCTCATGACTCTGGACTAGACTGAGAACACACCTGGTCTTAAATACCATTAACTGTCGACAGTGCGGTGAAAACATTCAAACAATTGTGACCGTTAACTTAAATAAATATTTGATATAAATACAATAATTTATAGAAAGAAAAAGGTGTACAAGAGAGCACAGCACTTCTCTCGCCCGCTCCCATCATCTCTAACGTGTAACTTTGAGGCTTTAAATCAGCGTGATCGACTGCACCTGCGTGACGAGCTCAGTCAAGCAGAGCATGGTGTATGCAAACGTTTACGGTGTTTACTCTGCTTTAATTAATAATATGGCCCGACACAGTAACTTAAATATGGCCCATATGTGCGAAACGATATTTGTGTTTAAAAAAAAAACATTAGTTTCATATTTGTATATAAACCGTCTTGCATGTGGCGTTTCAGTCCGCGAAGACGCCTCACCGGACCGGTATTTTCCCGGTCACACATAATGTGCGTGTCATGACTATGTTGTTTAAATTGAGATAATGTATCTGCAGTAGGACAGTGATGACATTTGCATGTGCAGTGTACTCGCGCGTAAGCCGCAGGCACGCTAGTGTCGCTCAGGTCAACCTCGTGTCCTGTATGACCGTCAGGTGCAGACGTACACAGGCCTTTAAGGACACAATATAGAGATGGTACTAAATGACCGTATAACGGTCATCACCTGAAAATACACTTGAGTTAACATGCGACATGGGTGCAGAGGTGATTTCTCAGTAGTTGCACGTGTGTGTGGCTCTTAAAAGAGCCGTTGGGTTGAGAGTCGTGTTGCATTCAGGTTCCGGGTTGTTAACCGCCGAAGCCGTACAGAGTGCGGCCCTGCCTCTTCAGGGCGTAGACCACGTCCATGGCGGTGACGGTCTTTCTCTTGGCGTGCTCGGTGTAAGTGACGGCGTCGCGGATCACGTTCTCCAGGAACACCTTCAACACGCCGCGAGTCTCCTCATAGATCAGACCGGAGATACGCTTCACGCCGCCGCGGCGAGCCAGGCGACGGATGGCGGGCTTGGTGATTCCCTGGATGTTGTCGCGGAGGACTTTGCGGTGACGCTTGGCGCCTCCTTTACCCAGACCCTTTCCTCCTTTGCCTCTTCCACTCATGATTCTGATCTCTGCTCAAGTCGATAATGAGAACTCGCTGCAACAGCCAAGGCTTCTAATGCTGCCCTGCGGACGTGTTAGAGAGCACGCGGCGCGGGTTTTTCAGTGGGCGGACCCCAAACCGTCTAAGCCCGCCCCCTCCTTCTTTACTTTCTCCAATCATGTGAAGAGGATGATCATATGAATCTTTTTTTAAAATGGTTTGATTATTGTAAAACACTGCCGTATAAACCTTTCACACTGTGTTTTTAGACCTTCATTATGAATATGAATGGACCTGGGGTCTGACTTCCTGTTTATGTGTGTCAAAGCCAGTTTTCCTTCTTCACCATGTCGTGGAAACACTGGTAACTCTTGATAACAAGTGACAGTGACCTCATGTAACATATGAGTATTAATAGTTTAGTGTGTGGACGGTTGAGTGACTGAATGAAATTGAATAATCAATGAATAAGAGTGGTTTCAATGACAACTATAATATCTACGTATGTTACGCACAACTACTACACAACTATGACACCAACTCACTGGAACATTTCATCGTAATGAACTGTGGTTTTATCGTGTAGACACTTCTCTAGTACCGCACAATCTTCTGCAAGTTCATTCTCAACAAAGTCAAACAAGCAAAAAAAAGATGCGTCAGTGGCTTCTTCAAAATTCAAATTAAAAATGAATGGTCTCCTTGTTCATTGGAGGAGGAAAAGGTTTCTTTACAGCGCTTTGTGGCCACATTCTCATCTAATTTGTGGCTGATAATCAAAACATTCTCCTTCCATTAAAGTCTTAAACCAACTGTTGTATCAACACCTGCCTGCATGTTTACCAGTTTTTCCCAAACCAACATTGTCTGGGCTCCATGTCGTATCTGAAAGGTACCACACACACACACACACACACACGTGGCGTTTTAATCAAACAATTCCAGGGATTTGGTAAACAGAGATGGAGGCGGCCTTGTCGTCAGTTCGTAGCTGTTGTGTGTACTAATTAAACTGTACTAATTTAATTAAACCCTTAACCAACATTTGACCCTTCATATGATTTTGCTTTATTCTTTGGCCTAATCTGGGAGGTTTTACAGTATGGTCGAGTATGAATGAACAAAACACTTGAATGACCACGCAGTCTTTTCTACACTTTTATTGCTGACATGGGACTGAAACTGTGTCAGTGATTCAGTCGTGCTCTTGGGAGGTTGTTATGGCTTCAGTTGTCCACCAGATGTCACTGAAGCGTTGAAGCTTTGAATCTTTTTCGACACAATTGTTAGGAAGGCCTCGGTGCTTCATAAGACTGAGAGGTTGGCAGGTCTGAATACTTCACATTAGAGGACAGTGAAATTGGGGGTAATGTTAATTATATAGCAAAATTCATATTGTGTGGACAGCTCATGTTTAATCATCATTTTGGAACAAAAGTAATAACGTAAATGTAACAATGTAAATGTTATAACGTTATCTGTTCATAAAAATAAACACTTGATTAACTCATCGATTACTTGGAGGCTTGTGTCTTCAAGTGACATAGATGAGAAGGCGTGCTTTCAAATGTGTACACAAATAGGATGAGTGTTTTATTTTGGGTCTTTTTTTTTACTGTAAATCCTTTGATAATTGAGGCGTTAAAATCCAGCTACAGATAGATTGACTATTGAGAAATGAGTATTCGAATTAAGACTTTATATATACACATATGTATAATTACACATGTACACAGCGTTTAAGCCGATTTATAGCGTAAATATCAAGCTCATATTTCACGTATTTTAGTCTTATGTCTCTCTAGGTTGTACTTTCACATGTGAAAAAGTATATTTATCATTCATATTATTCATGTCCCACTACTATAAAGGACAATTGTTATGGTTTCATAATGGGAGCAAAAGCTCCATGTTAGAAGTTGGTTATTAATTTAATCTAATTATCAGAGATCAAAACGTCTGGTTTAATAACCAGTTATTCAGAGGTTTGTGTCTTTAAGTGAAGCGAGTGTGTGGCTCTGAAAAGAGCCGTTGTTGCGGTGGTTGCTGCGATTGTCCCGTGTTTCCGGCTCACTTCTTAGCGGCGGCCTTCTCGCTCTTCTTGGGCAGAAGAACGGCCTGGATGTTGGGCAGGACTCCGCCCTGTGCGATGGTGACTCGGCCGAGCAGCTTGTTGAGCTCCTCGTCGTTGCGGACAGCCAGCTGCAGATGGCGCGGGATAATCCTGGTCTTCTTGTTGTCGCGGGCGGCGTTTCCGGCCAGCTCCAGGATCTCAGCGGTCAGATACTCGAGCACAGCGGCCAGATACACCGGCGCTCCGGCGCCGACACGCTGGGCGTAATTACCCTTCCTCAAGTGCCTGTGCACGCGGCCCACCGGGAACTGGAGCCCGGCACGGGAGGAGCGAGTCTTCGCCTTGGCTCGGACTTTACCGGCTTTGCCTCTTCCAGACATGTTCACTGTTTTTGTCTCTTCTTTCGTGACGAAGACGAGATGTGAGGGTGAGCAGAGAGACCGTGCTTATATATTCACCAGCTGCTCCCTCATTGGTCACACTGAGCGTTAGTGTCATTGTCCAATCAGAGAAGAGAACGGGGAAATTTGAAATGAAAGTGGCGGCATGAAACCAGAAGTGAAAAACAAAGTACAAGTATGTGAGCAGAAACTGACTCCAGTAAAAGTAGTGAAGTACATGACATTTACTGCACGGAACTGTCAAAAGTGAGGAGTTGGGGTTGAGCAATGGTGACACACTGACCTGCAGTGGTTTTTGTTCAAACTTGTTCACATAACATACACATGCATGTTTGTGGTTATGTGTCCAAAACTCTCTCCCAGAACGACTTTACTCTGCTCTGAACCATGGCTCTACTCCAGGGGTCTGTGTCGTACAACTTAAAAAAATCCAAACTATCCCTTTAACCCCACGTTGCAGCGTGTGAAAGACGTGTGAAGGGGTGACAACTGTAGTGTGAAGCGAGAAAAGCTCTGTATAAATACAGACCATAAGGTTTTATTTGCTAGTAACGAGTAACAAAGAGTAATACTATGTCTATTCTATTAAATACACATTCTCAGTGTACTTTAATTTCAAACTTACTGTAAACACAATGGTGTACAGCCTTTCGAGTATTAAATTATGTTTACTTCAGGATGATGAGTGATGTTCTCCAAGGATAATATATATGAAGCGCTGTTTGACATGTTGCTCAGTAAGAGCTTTAAAGACTCATAACACATTGGAGGTGTTATGGGAATTATGTACCTCATGTAACACATGAAGACAAATGTTCAATTCAACTGTTTGATGTGACCTGAGACCACTGACCCTTTGTATTGTTAATGTAACTGTTCGATGCGCCTGTGACCAGTGACCATTTGTATTGTTTTAGGAACTGTTTGATGTGACTTTGAATAGAGACAATGGGTCTGTGATGGGTTGAGACAGATAGACAGAGAGTCTTGACTTTGTAACTGGCCTGTGTGTGTTGCTTTGTGAATGCTCCTCTTGTACAAGATTAAACCCTTGTTTGGACACTGAGCTGACTCCGATCTCCTTCCTATGGATCTCAATTCTTTTGACAGGAGGTGCAGTTGGAAACATTAAGGAGGGTTTTCTTGTCACAGATTGACATAATGTCTGATCTGGTGTGCTGGATATTTGACCCTGACAATGCCTCTGTTGCTGCACTGACCTTTCTTTGTCATCCGTGAAGAGAGCAGAGAGTTGCTCCGTTCTGTCTGACGCAGGAGGATGAGGAGGATGAGGAGAAGGAGGAGGATGAGGAGGAGGCGAGCAATGGAACTTTCTGATAGATATGTAGATTGTTTTTATTTCAAACACAACATTTACATCTCGTCACATATTTGAAAAGGAGTTAACTTATGTGTTCCTGACCCCATTCCTATGACACACGACTCAATGTATAGACTTTACTTTAGCTCATCACCGAATATCTACATACTTACAGTATAAAGTTCTCAGAACAGCACAAGAACACGTCTGACTTTGACCACGACCATTTCCATCACAGACCTGGATGTCACTGCTGTTCTTCATCCTTATATTTAATTAAACTGTGTATTTTGTTCATTCTTTTAAACGGATTTATTTTTTTAATCATTATTCATCTGTTTGTTGTCCTGACACATTGTTTTTTTAGATTTGAATTATGTCCCGCTTGTCTATGTCTTCCTTTTATTTGGATATAAATTATTTCTTGAATCTTTGAATTATTATTCGCGCCATTTTTAAACTGAATCAGATCCAGAAATTTCAGAGCTTGTATTTTTAAGAAGAGCTGCTTTTCCTTTCTGCATTTTATATATTGGTTGAACTGCTTTTGTCCATGCTTCCCCACACCTCCACACAGCAACTCAAATATGGTGAAAGTATAGTTTTAATGACAGCCGTTTGGATATTCTCTTTTTAGACTTAATGTTTAATAATAAACATAGTTGTTTGTAACATGCTCACTTTTATTTTATAATTCACATCTATGAAACAAAAAAGGTCAAAGGTATTTGCAAGATGTTTATTTAATCTGGTTGTTTTACGGGGGAAATAATCTGATGAAAAAGAGTTTAGATGACTGAGGTGTTTGGTTGTATTTTAAATCTTAGATTTGATGTTATCATTTATTATTCAAGATATCTATATGTGGAGATGAAACTTAATAACTAAAAAGGGCAGTACAGTGGACAATTAAATTGAAGGAAGTTGTCCAAAAAAACAAGAGGATATCTGAAATGACAATTGTGGAAAAAATATGATTTAATGATGGATATTTGACGGAATTGAATGACAAACGGAAGCATCGTAGGCTCATTAGTCGCCAGGTGTGTTTATGACGTAGATGAGACAGTCGCTCATCTGTCGGTCTTTTCGTACAACTGTGTGTTTACCTCCACACTAAACGAGTCCATTTTCAGCTGCAAACGGCCCACAGCTGGGAAAATTGCACCGTGAGTCCATCCACGCGCGTCTCCGCTCACCGTGGAACCGCCGCGACGTTTGACACGGACACCTTTTATCCGCTTTATGAGACGAAATGTACAGAAATCTGTTGAGGACGTGTCCGCAGCAGCGGCGCGACAGAGCGGTTTGAGGCGTCCTGTAGTGACAGACAAGCGTCCCGGTGAGTGGACATGAGCTCGGTGTGGAGAGGACAGTGTCCCCGCACTGTGGTCACAACACTGGCGTGAACACGCGTTGGTCTCCGGAGGATTTTTAGGACAAATCGAGGAGGAAAAAGCACAAGTGTCACCATGTTTGAATCCAGGTGCCCTTCACCATTCACTCTTTACGGTTCTCATGCGCTCTATAAGTCCCGCCTCCTGCTCCACAGAAGGACACACACACACACACACTCAACTGAGCGCGCTCTCTCTCACTGTCTCTTACTCTGACACCCAACCTTAACCGAATATGGTGGAAGAAGTTCCGGCGGCGGCTGCGGCGGCTAAAGCCCCAGCAAAGTCTCCCAAGAGAAAAGCCGTGAAGCGCGTCAAGAAAGACGGACCTAATCTAAAGCAGCTGGTCATCGCCGCAGTTGCTGACAGCAAGGAACGCAAAGGCGCGTCCGCGTCTGCTATCAAGAAATATCTGACCGCTAAAGACGTCGATGCGAACAAGCTGAACAAACGCATCAACAAAACCATCGTCTCACTGGTAGAAGCTGGAGTTCTGAACCAGACCTCGGGCTCCGGCGCTTCTGGCTCCTACAGACTCGTCAAGAAGGAATCTAAGCCCGCGAAGAAGGACGACAAAAAAGTGGTGAAGAAGAAGACGACCGCGACCGCAGCTAAGGCAAAGAAACCCGCCGCCAAGAAAGCGACGACTCCTGTGAAGAGAGCGCCCGCCAAGAAGGCTGTGACACCCAAGAAGAAGGTGAAGGCAGTGGCGGCGGCGAAGAAACCGGCTGCCAAGAAAGCGCCGGCAAAGAAGACGGTGAAGAAGAGTCCGAAGAAGGTCGCTGCCAAGAAGACCGCGAAAATCACCAAGAAGCCCGCCGCGAAGAAAACTGCGAAGAAGGCCACAGCGAAGAAGAGTAAGAAGTGAAGAGGATGTTTGATTCCTGACCGCAGTCCAAACCAAAGGCTCTTTTAAGAGCCACCACACGTCACTGACGAGCGTTGACCTCTATAGTCTCGTGTGTGTGTGTGTGTGTGTGTGTGTGTGTGTGTGTGTGTGTGTGTGTGTGTATATCAACTTATACAGTTTTAATAACCGATTATTAATTAGATAAGCCTATAATATTGACAGTGTCACAGCAGCAAAGGCAATAGTTGTGTAAATGTACTCGCATCTATCTAGACAAATATTGTATTAATTTAAGTATTGTTCTAAACTGGAAGTGAGTACTTCTCTTGACCAAAAATCATCATTGAAAGAAACCATAACATAATGTAATAACATATTCACAATTAAGAGGCTGGGAAATCATCAAACTGATTATCCAAATGGTTGGCAATTAGTTTGGTAATTGATTTCGAGTGTTGTTGTAGAGTGGGCATTGTCTTTGATCCATTACTCTATTAAATGTCAATAGTGTAATACTATAATATTATCAATAACCCCAAAAAACAAACAAGGCAATAGTACTTGTTTAAGTATAAAATAATAACCATAAAACACATTAGGTCGACAAGCTGCAGGTACACAGACATTCATGGCAGTGATCATTACTCCACTAATATGCCATAATGATGTCATACAGGAAGAATAATTTAAGGTTGTGTAAAGTATTTAATCTTGATTTTGACAGTGTTTTATTTTTGATCCTCTCTCAACTTGAATAATTATGATGACTTGACATAATATTAAATGTGTGTAAATGGTCTTATCATAATAATATTATTATTGTTATTATTATTATTATTATTATTAATAATAATAATGACGATAATAATAAATAATTATGCAAACAAGACACAAACACACTATATATTTATATATACATATATGAATATATACAAATGTACACGTGTAGTTTTGTTTGTCACCATAATGACTGAGTGTGAACATAAAAAACAGCTTGAATTACTGAGATGAACGGCTTTCTTTTAAATATTCCCGCCTCTTCACGTGATTGGTCCAATGTGACTCGTTTTATCCAATGGTTGTGCAGTTGGCACTGCTGACGTCATCAGCTGTCTGCTATAAAAGCCGCTGCTCAAAGCGTCTCCTCATTCGTTTGTGCGACTGAAATTAGAAGATGGCCAGAACAAAGCAGACTGCCCGTAAATCCACCGGCGGCAAAGCTCCAAGGAAGCAGCTCGCCACCAAGGCTGCCCGCAAGAGCGCCCCGGCTACCGGTGGCGTCAAGAAGCCCCATCGCTACAGGCCCGGTACTGTGGCCTTGCGGGAGATCCGCCGCTACCAGAAGTCCACGGAGCTGCTGATCCGCAAGTTGCCTTTCCAGCGCCTGGTTCGCGAGATCGCGCAGGACTTTAAGACCGACTTACGCTTCCAGAGCTCCGCAGTCATGGCCCTGCAGGAGTCGAGCGAGGCCTACCTGGTTGGCCTGTTCGAGGACACCAACCTGTGCGCCATCCACGCCAAGAGGGTCACCATCATGCCCAAGGACATCCAGTTGGCCCGCCGCATCCGCGGAGAGAGGGCTTAGACTCTCACACACAGTGTCAAACAACGGCTCTTTTAAGAGCCACGTCACTTTTCTAAAACAGTGCTGCACCGCCTCTAACCACTTGTTCGCACCCACTGTGTGTCTCTTATGAAAACCACTAGATGATCTTGATTTTGAGCAATCTGTTCAATTCATGCCAGGTGTGCTCCACAGTGCCCACTGGCAGACAAATAACACAATTGTAGTGTATTAAATAATGATGACTAGAACACTAAACCATAATAATCTGGCAGAATATGCTTTCATAATACTGAACAAAATATGAAGCCGTACAGGAATAAAAACAAATACATTCCATTCACTGAATTTTTGCTACAGCTCATTTCTCACATACAAATTTATCAGGAAAGATAAATGTCAATATCTTCTATGCAGCCCCCCACCCCCCCCAGGCGATTTCAGATTTTAAAAACCCACAGCAAACCTAAAAGAGAAATGAGCTGTACTGGTAGTTGTACTTGTTTTTTTTCCAAGGCCTCCTGCAGGAGTTCTATGGCTCGTTTCAAAGAAGGCGCCACTGTATATATGACTGTGTCCTGGTGCTTTAAAGCCATTTTGATACATAAATAGTGAATTTTGATCTACAATAGAGTATTAGAATAATTGCCCCCAGTGCCCTAGAATATAATCCACTACCTCTAACTGCATTCTTACAGGACTGATAAGTGTTATTATTATTGCATGACAAAAAAAAAACCTGTTACGTCATTTAATAACAAATGATGCACAAAATTACTTATGAAAGTAAAAATTATATACTTTATGAAATATATAGACAGTATATATTATGTGTCGTGCATATATATGCCAGTGCAAAACAGTGTGAAAGGTTTATACGGGGAGTTGTTGTTGCTGAGGATGTTTAAATGTAATGTTAATCCTAAATTTAATTAAAATATAAATTCAGTAATAAGTTAATTAATGAATTAATTAATTTAGGAAAAAAGTAACTTAAAATAACTTTATTTCTGAATATTGTTAATGATGATACTTTCCAACACGTCCCCAGTATAATAATCAAACCATTTTAAAGAAAGATTCATATGATCATCCTCTTCACATGATTGGAGAAATGAAAGAAGGAGGGCGGGACGGTTTTGTGCTCTCTAACACGTCCGCAGTGCAGCATTAAAAGCCTTGGCTGTTGTCATTATCGGCTTGAGTAGAGATCAGAATCATGAGTGGAAGAGGCAAAGGAGGAAAGGGTCTGGGTAAAGGAGGCGCCAAGCGTCACCGCAAAGTCCTCCGCGACAACATCCAGGGAATCACCAAGCCCGCCATCCGTCGCCTGGCTCGCCGCGGCGGCGTGAAGCGTATCTCCGGTCTGATCTATGAGGAGACTCGCGGCGTGTTGAAGGTGTTCCTGGAGAACGTGATCCGCGACGCCGTCACTTACACCGAGCACGCCAAGAGAAAGACCGTCACCGCCATGGACGTGGTCTACGCCCTGAAGAGGCAGGGCCGCACTCTGTACGGCTTCGGCGGTTAACAACCCGGAACCTGAATGCAACACGACTCTCAACCTAACGGCTCTTTTAAGAGCCACACACACGTACAACTACTGAGAAAGCAATTCACTGACAATGTGGTCTATGAAGTAACTCCCGATTTATCAGTATTGGGTGAAATGTTGTTTTAAGGGTACTTAATGGCTTTTATTCTCCCAACAGTAAACCATATGTTTATATCACAAGTATTGTATAGTACAGTAAAAAAAAATTTGTCCGTGGAGTGTTTATTTGTGAATTTTCGAGCTTAAAACAGTTGAACGTTCTTGAAGGACATCGCGAGTCAGAGTGGTTAGTGGGCGGGGCCATCTTGACTTACGGCCTCCGCTTCCCGAGTGATCCAATCATAGAAGAGGAATCACACACTGTTATTTGCATGACGCTCGTATATACATGAATTCGCTTGTGATACTCATTAGTAATTCTCTTGTCTGAGACTGAGATAGAAATCATGCCTGAAACCACCCTCAAGACCGCGCCGAAGAAAGGCTCCAAGAAAGCGGTGACAAAGACCGTGAGCAAGAGCGGGAAAAAGAGGAGGAGAAACAGGAAGGAGAGCTACGCCATCTATGTTTACAAGGTCCTGAAACAGGTGCACCCCGACACCGGCATCTCCTCAAAGGCCATGAGCATCACTGTGCCGTGATAGCGCCCTCGTGTGTGTATGTCACTTTATCAAGCCTATTCTATTCATATATGACATATGTCACCATGGTTATTATGGTCTGTGTTAATCACATACTATTTCTGTCTTTGTTATTGTTAGATAATATATATATACATAATTGCTGCTGGGTCTCAGATTATGTTGTATTATTGAGTATTATACAGTATATGAAATTAATTTTCCTGAACTAAAAGCATGACTTCATCAGTCAAAAAAACACAAATCTCCTCACTGGTATTGATGATCTGGCATCTGCTTCAACATCACAAAATGATGTTGTATTATGATTGATTACTGTTGTAAATTATTGTGTGTGTGTGTATATATGTATATGTGTATGTATATATTTTTTTTTTTGGTATGGTACTTTATGCTCATACTTTATACTCTATCATCCTGTTCTCTGTTTAATTTATGTTGTGCTTGGGTTTTGTACACCATGCTTTTAATAGTTTGTTTTAATTTATACAAATAAAACACATATACACATATACATTATAGGTAAAGGAGGTAAAGTTTATCATGAACATGAACACAGTGGAAAGTTACTCAACTATTGTGATCTTGTCTAAATGATAACAGAGGCAGTGGTTCAGCCTGCTCCACACTCTGCTCACATTTCCTGGTTCCCTCCCTGGTACGAGGAGGAGCTAACAGGCTCCACCCACTGCTGCGTCACATTTTGTTGAGATTTTGTTGAGATTCAAACGTCGTCGTGACTGAGAGGTGTAATGGTGCAGGCAGGAGTTCAGCTGCAGAGAGAAACCTTCTCTTGTTCCATCTGTTTGGATCTTCTGAAGGATCCAGTGACTCTTACCTGTGGACACAGCTTCTGTGAGAACTGTATTAAAGACCACTGGGACACAGCAGACTTCTCTTTATTTTACATTCCAGAAACAAACACCAGGTGGCTCCATTGAGCTGTGTCCCACATCTCCGTGAGGGGGTGGGCCGGTTTCAGTGATTGACAGCTCGTTTCGTTTGTCACAACCAATAGAAGAACGCCATCGTGGTGAAAGTGAGGTAGGAAGGAATAAAAGGAGGATTGCACCGTGGCGGTCAGAGGAATGTGATGAAGTATTTGGTAGAAAACGGAGCTCCTCAGGGAAGCATCATAAGTCCTTTATTGTTTTCCATCATGATGAATGACATTTATCATGACATGGAAAAGGATTCTGGATTGTCTTTATTTGCAGATGATGAAGAAACAACAACTGTAATGATGAAAATAGAAGGGCGGGCGTATAAATGTGGCTTTAAATTCTCACTTCATGATGGAGGAAAACTAATAAATACTTCAAACTTTTAGGGATATGGTTTGATGAGACAGGTCAAAGGTCAGGTTCTAACTCCATGTCATAAATATCAAAGAGAAATCATGAATCCAACGTTGAGAGACATGTTATCACAAAAGAACCTGAGTGACTGTTACTAAATATGACTGAGTGAGTGTGTGTGTGTACTATTATTATTATTATTGTTAGCAGTAATAGTTCATTTACATCAACTGTTTGATCCACACTCCATACCACATGGTGGCAGTAATGCACCAAATGGTTGTTTGCCAACCGCCATAAAACCTAAAAGAAGAAGAAGAGGGAACACTTTGAGTGTAACACAGGAAGTCCAGACCAGTGTGACCAGACACTTGTTTTTGTTGTGAAATCAACTTTGACAACAAATATCAAAGGTAAGAAACATTTACAGCAGTTGTTGTGTCGTCTTTATTCTTTGGCTTTTATCTCTTTGATGCTTTGACTGAAATCCGACTTCTGGAGCGTTAGATCCACAAATGTGACGAGTGGGTTGACGCAGCGGTTCTGTATGTATGCATTCGTAATGATTGTGTTGTGTTCAAGGACACATAGAGAATACATTGTGATGCATTCAAGGACATAGAGAGTAGAGAGAGTAGCGACGGGACTTTCGCAATAAAAGTGCTGCTGCTATTAATCATTTTCTTAATTAAAATAATAATAAAAAGTCTTCAATTTCCACAAGAGAAAATATATAGACAAAATGTTGTGTTGACAAAATGAAGACAATGTAAAAACAACATTGTAACGGGTTATTTTTCTAAAAACAGTTGAAGTTCTCAGCTCAATTTGACTTAAAAAAAAAAGCTTATGTATAATATACATCAAGTGAAATTAAATTCAACACTTCACTTTGGTTTCTTTGACTTTTTTTTACTTCAGGGTTCATTAACGCTGTTGTTTTCTTGTTTATGTGTTTATTTACAAACTGTCTGTGAACTCATCAGCGACATAAAGAGGCGGGAACAGTCGCGACAGGTGACCTCGTCACACCTGATGTCATTCAAAGCACAGGTCCCTCTGTTGCTCCGCCTCCATTTCTCTGTTCATACTCCGGCTGTCCGTCACGTTCCCAGGGTCTTGGTTGGAGGACGCGTTGCAGCGTGGACTGGGACAGACGGAGGACAGCGTCTGCTGGCTGCCGTTCAGGAGTTTGACCCCTGCTGGCAGCGGTAGTTATAACACGCACGCCAACCTGGACGCTTCCAACGGCAGCGCAATATCCTGATGAACGCCTGAGGACACCAGACAGGAAGTGGGAAAATCAAGTTTTAATACAAGACACTGTGATGTGTTCAAGGACAAGGAAGAGATTGTGATGTGTTCAGGGACACGGAAGAGATTGTGATGTGTTCAGGGACATGTAAGAGGTTGTGATGTGTTCAGGGACACGTAAGAGATTGTGATGTGTTCAGGGACACAGGAGAGATTGTGATGTGTTCAGGGACACAGGAGAGATTGTGATGTGTTCAGGGACACAGGAGAGATTGTGATGTGTTCAGGGACATGTAAGAGGTTGTGATGTGTTCAAGGACACGGAAGAGATTGTGATGTGTTCAGGGACACGGAAGAGATTGTGATGTGTTCAGGGACACGGAAGAGATTGTGATGTGTTCAGGGACACAGGAGAGATTGTGATGTGTTCAGGGACACGTAAGGGATTGTGATGTGTTCAGGGACATGTAAGAGGTTGTGATGTGTTCAGGGACGCGTAAGAGATTGTGATGTGTTCAGGGACATGTAAGAGGTTGTGATGTGTTCAGGGACACGTAAGAGATTGTGATGTGTTCAGGGACATGTAAGAGGTTGTGATGTGTTCAGGGACACGTAAGAGATTGTGATGTGTTCAGGGACACGTAAGAGATTGTGATGTGTTCAGGGACACAGGAGAGATTGTGACGTGTTCAGGGACACGTAAGAGATTGTGATGTGTTCAGGGAGACATGAGAGATTGTGACGTGTTCAGGGACAGGTAAGAGATTGTGATGTGTTTAGGGACACATGAGAGATTGTGACGTGTTCAGGGACACGTAAGAGATTGTGATGAGTTCAAGGACATGTG
The DNA here is from genome assembly GCF_958295425.1 of Solea solea. Taxonomy (NCBI): domain Eukaryota; kingdom Metazoa; phylum Chordata; class Actinopteri; order Pleuronectiformes; family Soleidae; genus Solea; species Solea solea. The sequence goes on from NC_081137.1 coordinate 381,965, forward strand.
AAGAGATTGTGATGAGTGCTTGACGTGATGATACCTGTTTGAACTCGCGGCTGTAGCAGGGGTAGATGATGGGGTTCAGGCAGCTGTTGAAGTACCCTAACCAGAAAGTGACCTTGAAGCAGGTTTCAGGAGGACGCAGGCTGCTGTTCAACGAACCTGGAGACACAAACAACAGCAACAACAAACACAGAGGATCAGGACAAAGACGTGATGATGGAGACAGAGACGTGAGGTTTCTCCTGGAGGACGGACATTCGTCTTCATTTCTACTTTCATCTTTGAGCAGCTGGATATAAATACCCGGCCTTATCTCTGCCTGCACTGAGGTGTCGGACAGACGCGTCCATCAGTGTCTTTAAAATCCACTGCGTAAAAATAAAATGTCAGATATAAACAGCTTTGTTCTCTCACTCATGAAGACATTGTGCGTTAGGACAAATGTTATCATGACTCAGCTCACTGAGTCACTGCTGTGAGATGGACGGCCGTGAGGACCAGACCTGATTTTCTCTGTGGACTTTGGTGTGGGAGAGAGTGTTTCCTGTCGGGTAAGTCTGTCTCACAGTGAGATAAAGACGTGAACACGTTCTTAAAGATGTCGCAGACTTAAAACTGATAGTAAAAATAAAACTGAACCTTTCTATGAAGACATAAGGAACAGCTTCACTTTTGGCAAGGACTTCAGAAGGTCGCGGCGCGGTGTCTTGTGTGATGGTGAACACTTACCGATGGGCAGCACCAGGAAGAAAGGCAGCCAGCAGAGGATGAACATGCCCACCACCACGCCCAGCGTTTTGGCCGCTTTCTTCTCTTTGGAGAACTTGAGCAGTTTGACGGCGAGCGTGCTGCGTCCGCCCGCCGCTCCGGGACACGGCTCCTGGATCTGCTGGTTCCTGCAGTGGATCCTGAGTGTGAGCCCGTTGGAGTCCTGCTGACGCTCCTTCATCATGCCGGCCTCCAGGTTCCTGGTGGTGCGCTTGGCCACGACGTAGACGCGGCAGTACATGGCGAGGATGACGACCAGAGGGATGTAGAAGGAGCCGAGGGAGGAGAAGAGGGTGTAGAAAGGTTCCTCGGTGATCTGACACTTGGTGTCGTCCTGCAGAGACAAGGGAGCCACTTCAGTCTGAGTGTGTCCTTAAATCTGATCCATAACCACTAAATAAACAACTCACCTTATAAAACCTACGCCAGTTTAAGTCTAGGATGTCTTCAAGAATGTGTTCACGTCTTTATCTCACTGTGAGACAGACTTTTCCAACAGGAAACTGACGTGTGTAAACCACTCACTCTCTCACACCAAACCTCATAGAGAAAATCAGTGATTTTAACTCACAGGGACACAGGAGCTGCTGGTCTACTGCTGCCTCGTGTGGTCACTTTGTGTCACTGAGGTCAATCTGAACATGTGATTTTAAATGCCGAATTGACCAAATATTTTGTCAATTCGTGATTTTCTCTATGGGCTTTGGTGTGGGAGAGTGAGTGGTTAGATAAAGACGTGAACGTGTTCTCAAAGAGATTGTGGACTTAAACGGGCTTAGGTTTTATAAAGTGAGTTGTTTATTTAGTGTTTAAAACCTGTTTTTCTCTGCGTCTTCACCAGCAGCGTGCACAGATTTAAAAGTGCCTCATTAAACCAAATTCAAGTAGCACAAAGTATCAATTTGGCCTCCACATCCATCACATTCTTATATATTCTACACATACACGTACATAGAATTGTCTTTGTGAAGATTGTTTTTCCATGATGTCACTAAGGTGTCAGTGAACGTTACATGAGAAAACCTCTTAAACTAAAACTTAAAGCAGCTTTTATTATGGCCTTAGTTTGTGCTTATTTAGATTCTACATGGACGATAAGAGACGGAGACAGGCGGCATAAACAGCCTTGTCTTGAGAAGACTTTCAGAGTTTAATGAGAGACGTGAGGTTTAAATTCCTGGAACGTCTTGTGGACTCATGTTGTGGACATGTTAACGGCCCTTCACGCACAGAAGTCTCTTGGCTGCGGGGTGAGCCGCGGGTCAGAGACGTGACGGTACCTGTGAGGGCGGCTGCTTCCAGCCCAGCAGCGGGCCGATGGAGATGACGATGGACAGGACCCAGACCCCCAGCATGGCCAGCAGCGCCCGCCTCTCCGTGACGATCGTCGGGTACCTCAGCGGGTACCGCACGCCGACGTAGCGGTCGATGGAGATGACACACAGGGACATGATGGACGCCGTGCAGCACAGGACGTCCACCGCTGCCCAGATGTCGCAGAAGATCCGGCCAAACACCCAGTAATCCAGAACCTGTGGGGGTGTTAAAATCCCTGATTTTCTCTCTGGACTTTGGTGTGGGAGAGTGAGTGGTTCACAAACTTCAGTTTCCTGTTTTTAAAGTCTATCTCACAGTGAGATAAAGATGTGAACATGTTCTTAAAGAAATCCTATGATAGTTTTGTTAATTGTGAGTGAATCTCCCTGTGTAAGGCAGCAGGGGGCGCAGTACATTACATTACATGTCATTTAGCAGACGCTTTTATCCAAAATGACTTACAATGGAATTGAGTACAATCAGTCAGGGGTGGAGTCGAATTTGCGACCATTGCGACCATGATGTCTTTGGCACACAGGGTACCGGTCTTAACCACTGAGCCACTCCACCACGTACCTCATTAAAAACACAACTATCTGAACTGTCCCTTTAAATCCACATTTATTATAAGTTAATATTATTATTATTATCATAATTAGTATTGTTATTATCCTTATTATTGTTATTATTATTGTTATTTTCATTATTATTATTATTATTGTTATGATCATTATTATTATTATTATTATTGTTATTGTTATTGTTATTATTATTATTATAATTAGTAGTAGTAGTAGTAGTATTATCATTATTATCATTATTACTATTATCATCATTGTTATTATGGTGTGGACTGACCTCCAGGGTGGCGGACACCGGCAGCACGGTGGTTCCCAGCAGCAGGTCAGCGATGGCCAGGTTGATGATGAAGTAGTTGGTCGGGATCCGCAGGTG